>NW_023266837.1:0-1962 GCF_013103735.1 Etheostoma cragini
CATCGAAAAAAGTCATAGAATAGTACATCAAAAAAAGTCATAGTATAGTACATCAAAAAAAGTCATAGTATAGTACATTGTAACTAGTCATAAGATAGTACATCGAAAAAAAGTCATATGATAGTACATTCGAAAAAAAGTCATTGGATAGTACATCGAAAAAAGTCATAGTATAGTACATCGGAAAAAGTCAAAAAAGTCATAGAATAGTACATCAAAAAAAGTCATAGTATAGTACATCGTAACTAGTCATAAGATATTACATCGAAAAAAAGTCATGGTATAGTACATCAAACAAAAGTAATAGTATAGTACACCAAAAAAAGTCATATGATAGTACATTCGAAAAAAAGTCATATGATAATACATTCGAAAAAAAGTCATTGGATAGTACATCGAAAAAAGTCATGGTATAGTACATCAAAAACACTCAACAAAAGTCATAGTATAGTACATCGAAAAGAGTCATAGGATAGTACATTAACAAAAAGTCAAAAGGGTCATAGTATAGTACATAACAAAAAACCATAGGATAGTACATTCGAAAAAAAGTCATTGGATAGTACATCGAAAAAAGTCATAGTATAGTACATCGAAAAAAAGTCATAGGATAGTACATAAAAAAAGTCATAGTATAGTACATCAAAAAAAGTCATAGTATAGTACATCGAAAAAAGTCATAGTATAGTACATTGTAACTAGTCATAAGATAGTACATCGAAAAAAGTCATGGTATAGTACATCAAAAAAAGTCAAAAAAGTCATAGCATAGTACATAAAAAAGTAATAGTATAGTACATCAAAAAAAGTCATTGGATAGTACATCGAAAAAAAAGTCATAGCATAGTACATCAAACAAAAGTAATAGTATAGTACACCAAAAAAAGTCATATGATAGTACATTCGAAAAAAAGTCATTGGATAGTACATCGAAAAAAGTCATAGTATAGTACATCAAAAAAAGTCAAAAAAGTCATAGCATAGTTCATTAAAAAAAGTCATAGTATAGTACATCAAAAACAGTCAAAAATATCATAGTATAGTACATCGAAGAAAGTCATAGAATAGTACATCAAAAAAAGTCATAGTATAGTACATCAAAAAAAGTCAGTATAGTACATCGTAACTAGTCATAAGATAGTACATTGAAAAAAAGTCATGGTATAGTACATCAAAAACACTCAACAAAAGTCATAGTATAGTATATCGAAAAGAGTCATAGGATAGTACATTAAAAAAAAGTCATGGTATAGTACATCGAAAAAAGTCTTAGTATAGTACATCGGAAAAAGTAAAAAAGTCATGGTATAGTACATTGAAAAAAGTCAAAAAAGTCATGGTATAGAAATTTGAACAAAGTCAAAAAGGTCGTAGCATAGTACATAAAAAAGTCATAGTATAGTACATGAAAAACACTCAACAAAAGTCATAGTATAGTACATCGAAAAGAGCCATAGGATAGTACATTAAAAAAAAGTCATGGTATAGTACATCGGAAAAAGTCATTGGATAGTACATCAAAAAAAGTCATAGTATAGCACATCGAAAAAAGCCATAGTATAGTACATGGTAACTAGTCATAAGATAGTACATCGAAAAAAAGTCATGGTATAGTACATCAAAAAATGTCAAAAAAGACATAGATAGTACTTCGAAAAAAGTCAAAAAAGTCATAGCATAGTACATCAAACAAAAGTAATAGTATAGTACACCAAAAAAAGTCATATGATAGTACATTTGAAAAAAAGTCATTGGATAGTACATCGAAAAAAGTCATAGTATAGTACATCGGAAAAAGTCAAAAAAGTCATAGCATAGTTCATTAAAAAAAGTCATAGCATAGTTCATTAAAAAAAGTCATAGTATAGTACATCAAAAACAGTCAAAAAATCATAGTATAGTACATCGAAAAAAGTCATAGAATAGTACATCAAAAAAAGTCATAGTATAGTACATCAAAAA
>NW_023266838.1:0-1072 GCF_013103735.1 Etheostoma cragini
TACAATAGTCAAGACCACTGAAACTTGATCAAAAAGAAGGTGGAGTTGAGTAGAAATGGCTGCATTCAGTATTTAAGAGCGCAAATCTGTGTAAGAAACCACTTCCACTGCTTCTATATCACAACACAGAAGATGTCAGAAGAAACATTGGGACTATGGAGAAGATCACGAGCAAAGAAGGTAAGGAACCACTTCCACTGTTGCTAAAATGTGTTATAATTCATTCTAGGTTGTGTCTCTGGTTAAATAATTGTTTTGGTAAGTCATTCTTACTATTCCAACGTTAGCATTGACTTGACTGTTGAATTCAGTAAGTGCTACTTGTTGGGGCAGTTGAACATGACAATGCTACAGACTGTAAATGAAGATGGATGTCATTGTAATCACAGTCAGATCACCTCAAATGGAGACACTGATGGTTATTGTGTTCACAAGTGCTTCTCTTTGGGGTTGTCTTGGTAGTGAGTTAATCATCAGACATATCTCTGAACAAATGCAGAGACAGGCTATTTCAAAATTCTTCCCAACACTAGTAAAATGCATTCATCTGGCACCAGAACTACCCAAACAATAAGCAATTACTAGAGTTATGTATGCAGTAAGTGCTACTTGTCGGGGTAGTTGAACATGACAATGCTACAGACTGTAAACGGAGATGGATGTCATTGTAATCACATTCAGATCATCTCAAATGGAGACACTGATGATTATTGGTTTCATAAGAGCTTCTCTTTGGGGAAGTATTGGTAGTGAGTTCATCATCAGACATATCTCTAAATGCAGAAACAGGCTATTTCAAAATTCTTCCCAACACTAGTAACATGCATTCATCTGGCACCAGAACTACCAGAACAATAAGTACTGACTAGAGTTATATATGCAGTAAGTCTCTCTCTCGCCCGCTCTCTGCCCTCTCTCTCTCTCGCCCGCTCTCTCTCTCGCCCGCCCGCTCTCTCTCTCGCCCGCCCGCTCTCTCTCTCGCCCGCCCGCTCTCTCTCTCGCCCGCTCTCGTTCCGTGGGGTCGAAAATCAGCTGTTCCACTTAGCGCTCCCTCTATAGGCCTGGAGCACTT
>NW_023266839.1:0-1384 GCF_013103735.1 Etheostoma cragini
CTATTGGCCAGTCGGGTTGGGGCCACGTTCCTATTGGCCAGTCGGGGCGGGGCCACGTTCCTATTGGCCAGTCGGGGCAGGGCCACGTTCATTTTACCGTGAAATGGCGACTAGTGTTAACGTTACAAGAGGTTTTAGTTCCTTAAAGACTCCGTAACATCCGCCTGGTTTAAATTAGCATTTTGGAGCTAATGGCAGGAAACTACTGAGAATTTATGCTAACGACTCAATGAGACAAAAAACGACCAAAAACATTCTTATATAATACAAGAAAAATATACACATACAGACAACAAACTACACACATTTTTATTCTTATGTACAGTTTTTATATATATGTGTGTGTATATGTGAGTATACGTGTGTAAATATAATAAAGAAACAGGACAGTCCTCCTCGGGACAGTCTAGGAAGGCCTGGGCACACCACACACACACACACACACACACACACACACACACACACACACACACACACACACACACACACACACACACACACACACACACACACACACACACACACACACACACACACACACACACACACACACACACACACACACACACACACACACACACACACACACACACACACACACACACACACACACACACACACACACACACACACACACACACACCTTCTGAATCAGAACCGCAACAAACCCAAAAATGAATTAAAAAAGAACGTTTTTTTTTTAAACGCTGAAAAAAATGACCATAAAGCAACAAAAATATGAAAAAAAGAGAAAGACAAAAAATACTTAAAAATGTATGAAAATACCACAATAAATCGGGAAAAGTGACCAAAAAAACACCGACAATTGCGTATAAAATAAAGAAAAAAAAGTTGAGAAAAAAAAAAAAAATCTGTTAATAATTAATCAGAAAAAGTGACAAAAACATCAAAAGTGACAAAAAACTTATTTAAAAAAGAAAGTGGGAAAAAAAAACTTAAAAATTTAAAAAAAGGAAATAATTTGAACAAAAACATCCGAAATAAAGACAAAAACTTCCTAAAAAGTTTCAAAAATTTAGATTTTTTAAAATTAAAATAAATACAGGAAGGAAGCGACAGGACGTCGTAACGAGCACAAACAGAAAGAGTAGAAGAAGAAGAAGTTTCCCAGAGCGTCTGTACAGGAACGCCATTTAATATTATTATAGACATTTTATATACATTTACACAGTTATTCTACGTGGAACAATCTTTAAAATCTGAGTTTCCCCAAAAAAACAAAATATTACAAAACTCAAAGTGATCAGAACGTTTTCTCCATTTCTCTGGAAGACTAGAAAAAATACTTTAATTGTTTAAATCATGCAATTACACAAACCCCAAAAGAGTCTTTATTACACAGGAAGTCCGGGGGGGGGGGGGG
>NW_023266839.1:1394-2441 GCF_013103735.1 Etheostoma cragini
CACGCATCCCTTCAGCTTAAAAAACATGAAATCAAACTCCTCGGGGGGGCGGAGCCGGGTCTGGGACGTTTAGCCAATCAGGTGGCAGCGTTTGTGTTGAAGGAGGCGTTTGATTGGACCGTTTGTTCCTTAAAAGATAAGAGACTTAAAAAAACAAAAAACAAAGACATAAATAACTTTATTAACTCGTTTGTTGTCGACGTGAAGAGAAAACTCACACAGTGATGAAGAGGAGGAGGAAGAGGAGGGGAAGAAGGGAGGAAGAACATCTCCTTTCCTTCCCCGCTGAGACGCCGTGTGGCGACTGGACGGTGGCGAGTACCCAGAATCCTTTGCGGCGCCGCTAACGAGACGTTTTCCACGTTTATAAAAACGATTAAAAAACTAGATTATTTTACACAAACAGGAAAACGTCTCCGCAGCGACGCCCCGCTGAGCTCTAATTGGCCCGCTCCTTCGGGGGAGGGGGGGGGGGGACTAACACGCATCAACCAATCCTCTGTTCCCGTTCGGGACAGCCGTCCAATCAGCTCGCACCTCGTTAGAGACGCAGACAGGAAACCAGACGCACGAGGTGAAGTTTTATCTACTTAAAAATGTGAAGCTCTACTTCAGATTTTAGGATTTAAAAAAAAACTTAAAATATTTTAAAATACTTTAAAACACGGCGGACCCGGTTACCGGTTACCGTTGTTTTACCGGCCGTTTATTTCAGAGAGAAACCAACCGAATGGCGGCGGCCGGCGACGTAACGGTGCGTTCAGGGGCCGTAGGACGCTTGGCGGCTGCGAGGGCTCGTATTCGGCAAAAAGACCCAACGAAGGGCTGCGGCCATCTTGGAAAAAATTTAAAAATTCAAACACTTCCTCGTTGGAATAAAGACGACGTACCAGAAGTCCTCTGTGACATCATTTCCTGTCTGCTCCCTTTCACAATAAAACAAATAAAAAATGGAACGCCCTAAAATGACTGGTGCAAACTGATGGAAAGACTGCTGATGTGGAAGCGGTCTCTGAGGGGCCGTTTTAGGTGGGTGGGGGTGGGGGG
>NW_023266840.1:0-2041 GCF_013103735.1 Etheostoma cragini
AGCATATCTCCACCAGACTCCATGTAAATAATCACTACTTTTAGCGTGTATAGAGCAGCATATCTCCACCAGACTAAAAGTAGTGATTATTTACATGGAGTCTGGTGGGTTTGGTGATGGTGATTTCTGTTTCATGTTAAACTAAAAACATCTTCCTCTTTAATAAAAGGTCTATTTCTGGTGGGATCCATCCCATAATGTTGTCACACACTTCCAGGTTAAAATAATACCATAAAAAGAATATTTGAGAGTTTCTTTGCAGACAACAAGCACAAAGACGATTTCTCTGGTTTATATATATATATATATATATATATATTTTGTAGGACAGAGGAGAGCGATACAGACCGAGGTGTGTCTCCGTGAGTGGCGAGAATACCGCTCACTGTCCTCCTGGAAGGCCACAAAGAAGAAAGACAACACAAGTTACAGAGCTGCTTCCCCGCCAAAATAAAATCAACAATGTAAAAAAATTCAATAAAAGTCAATAAATTGCAATAAATTAAAAATAATTTAATTAAAGAGATATTCAAAAAAAGATTAAAAATTAAATTTACACAAAATAAAATAAAGAAATAAATGCACAAAAAAATATTACGATATAATTATGAAAGAATATAAATATAAAAGGTCAATAGAATAAATTTAAAAACATTTAATAATAGATTTTTAAAAATAAAAAGTCTGAAAGTGAAAAATAAGATTTAAATAAAACACAATAAATACAATAAAACAAAATAATTCAAATAAATATGATACACTAGTAAAATAAAAATAAGCATAAAACAATAAGTTTAATCAAATAAAAGAAATATTATAAAAAAATACATTAGTGGAATAAAAATAAATATAAAAGGATATATACAAATATCCTGTATACACACACACACACACACACACACACACACACACACCAAAGTTTGTATAAACAAATTACAATAAAATGACACACACACATTTCAACTTTGAATAAAATAAATAATATTTATTTCAAATAATCAGTGAAAAGTTTATAGATAAAGACGAGGATTAGACGGTTAGTCCTCACACACACACACACACACACACACACACACACACACACACACACACAGAGTGAAGAGGAGGAGGAAGAGTCCTACCATCCACTGTTCAATGTGACCCCACTTACTATCCAGACCATAATACCTCTGGAGAGAGAGGAAGAAGAAGAAGAAGAGGAGGGAGAGGAGGAAGAATAACAAGAAGAAGAAGAAGAGGAGGAGGAGGGAGAGGAGGAAGGAGGAAGAAGAAGAGGAGGAGGAGGGAGAGGAAGAAGAAGAAGAAGAGGAGGAGGAGGGAGAGGAAGAAGGAGGAAGAAGAGGAGGAGGAGGGAGAAGACAATCTGTTAGAAGACATGAAAGATGAAAGAGTTCAAATCTAAAGAGAAAAACATGAAAGCGTGAGGGGCGTTTGTTTTAATGTCCTCGGCGTGGCAGCCGGGTGGGGTTAACGATACCTCCTCTTTATTTATTATCATTGTTTTTAAATGTCTGGAAGACGAAGTAATGAAACTGTTAAATCACATTTTAGTTGCTTTTGGTCAAGCTGATATAAAGGTACATTTCACTTTTTATTTTTCTTATTTTACTTACTTTTTACACAAATATTTTTAATATTTATTAATTTATTCATCTCATCTTATTTAACTTTTTTTTCTAATTCTACTTAATTATGCAATAGTTTAATTTTTTTATTTATTTATTTATTCATTTTTATTTTTTCTTATTTTAATTTGTAGACAAATATTTAATATTTATTCATCAATGCATTTGTTTAATTTATTCATTCAGTTATTTCTTTATTATTTTATAAAATTATTTTAATGATTATATGTATTTATTTCATCCTAAGAATCTATAATAATAATAAAAATAATAATTATAATAATAATAATCTTTATTAATCCCACAAGAGGAAATTATAATTTCCACTGTTACTGTTACTACACACAGGAACTACACACACACACACACACACACACGTTCAGGTCCTACACATGCACTAATGGGGGGGGGGGGAT
>NW_023266840.1:2274-3996 GCF_013103735.1 Etheostoma cragini
CCGACACGGAAGAGACAAATAAATAAATTCTAAAAAAAATTAATTACAACGACAAAGAAATGTAATTTAAATATAATTAAAAACAAGTAAGATAAGAAAAAAATAAGTTACATGATAATAAAATAACTGAATAAATACGTAAAATAAGAAAAATAAAAAGAATAAATAGAAGATTAAATTAAACAAATGCACGAAAAACTATTAAAAAATAAAGACATGAATAATTAAATATTCAAAAATATTTGTGTAAAAAGTAAGTAAAATAAAAACAACATTTCAAATAAGAAATACAATAAATAAAAAATAATAAAAATTAAAAATGAAATATATGCATATATAAACGGATAATTAATTAACGCACAAATAAGTAAATTAAAAAATTAAATAAACAAATACAATAAGAAATAAATGCTGAAAAACTGAAATAAAAATACATATTTATAAAAAAATAAGAGAAAATGAATTAAATGCACAAATAAGTAAAATAGGACGAAACAGGTGTGTGTTCAGGTGAAAACAGATTACATCATCACAGCTGAGTTAACGGGATTATTATTATTAATATATTATTAATAATTATTAATTCAGATGTAAACTCAAATATTACATCTACAGATCGATTAATCAGCTCTTTGCTCAGATTTGTTGTTGAAAAAGTCTGAAAACAGAGACAATTAACCCCGAAAACGTCCACTTTACAACCAAAGAACATTAGAAATAAATCCAAAACATCAAAAAAGAAGAAGCTGTTTTAACCCTCATGTTTCCATATTTTGTGAAAATGTTCGTTTTAATTCCCCAAAACAGCGTTAACCCTCGTGTCGTCCTCGGGTCCAATTTGACCCGTTTCTTTAATTTTTAATATCACAAACTCAGCTTTCTTTCAACCAAATTCCCTAAAAACTCCATGCATGCCATCCGATATTCTCCAGGTAAAATGAATCCTCACTTTCACTGAACTCTGGTTGGTTTATTCAATTTATGGCATTTTACATTTTTAAATAGTGACCAAAACCTTCGGAAGAAATGACAAAAAAAAGACAAAAAGTGCAAAAAAATATGTTTTTGTCAAATCTAAAATATGATGTTTAATGTAATGTCAAAATTTGGCTATGAATTATAAAAAGTGTCGAAAGAAACAAACATCAAAAAGAAAAGATAACGGACGATGGGGGGACAACATGAGGGTTAAAGGTCCAAAAAAGTGACAAACGTTAGAAAAAAAGCATCAAAACCGCAAGAAAACATTAAAAAGATCAAAAGAAAGCGTCAACAAAAGTATTAATGTTCAATTTTTAAGGGAAGTCAACAACAAAAATAAAATTACTCACCAGAGAAAAATAGCTCGATCCGAACATGTTGACGCTGCTCGCTGACTGACCACATCACCGTGACCTTTGACCCCCTTAACTCACCCCCCACCCCCCACACACACCCCCCCGACCATCTGCGTGTGATCCAGTCTATCAATACAGTTGACTTATTGAGCCTTAAAGAGCCAATCATGTCATGTGATGGGATTGGTATAAAAGGGATTTTCACAATAAAAGCCTCCTCACCTCTTTCTGTTGCCGCTCCAGCTCCTTCATCCTGATGTCTCGGGCCTCGGCTCTCGCTGCTCGCTTCGCCGCCAGCCTCGCCTCCGCCTTACACACACACACACACACACACACACACACACACACACACACACACACACACACACACACACACACACACACA
>NW_023266841.1:0-1742 GCF_013103735.1 Etheostoma cragini
CCCCCCGTCCCCCCCGTCCCCCGCCTCCATCCCGTGCTCCGCCTCCCACTCCTGCAGAACCTCGTCCAGGTTGAACCTCCGTCTGTAGTTTACCAGGAAGTTCTTCACCTGCACCACCGACTTGTTACCAATCACGTCTGAGATCGCCTGGAAATCCCGCCCATACTTCCTGATGGCTGCATGTCATTGGACGAGGGAGAGAGAGTCAATAACTAACGCTAAAAGTAGTGATTATTTACATGGAGTCTGGTGGAGATATGCTGCTCTATATACGCTAAAAGTAGTGATTATTTACATGGAGTCTGGTGGAGATATGCTGCTCTATGCACGCTAAAAGTAGTGATTATTTACATGGAGTCTGGTGAAGATATGCTGCTCTATACACACTAAAAGTAGTGATTATTTACATGGAGTCTGGTGGAGATATGTTGCTCTATACACGCTAAAAGTAGTGATTATTTACATGGAGTCTGGTGGAGATATGCTGCTCTATACAAACTAAAAGTAGTGATTATTTACATGGAGTCTGGTGGAGATATGCTGCTCTATACACACTAAAAGTAGTGATTATTTACATGGAGTCTGGTGGAGATATGCTGCTCTATACACACTAAAAGTAGTGATTATTTACATGGAGTCTGGTTGTCCTAGCGTTCAGGTTTACCTTGTACAGCGAGCAGCTGCTCCTCTGTGGTCCAACGATTGTTAAACTTCTGATTTGCCTGAAATAAAAACAACAACATCATGACGATGCAACGAACGACAGCATCAGCATCAGTTAATGTTGCCGTGGTTACCTCAGGCTGTCTGAACTCGTCTACTCCTGAGCTGATTTTCTCCTTTAGAGAACTGTTGGACTGTTTAATGGTCTGAATCTGAAACAGAAAGACAGACAGGTTAGGAGAGAGAGGCAGACAGGCAGACAGGCAGACAGACAGACAGGCAGGCAGACAGGTACCTGTCTCTTGATGGACACCAGCTGGCAGTCCAGATGTCTGATGACTCCCTGAGCAGACGAAGACGAGAGAGAGACGACGTCCTGCTGATTCAGGAACATTCCTCTGGGAGGACGCTTCTTCAGTCGCTGGGACGCCTTGCTGCCTGTCTACAGAGAGACAGACAGGCAGAGAAAGAGACATTATGACATCATTAATAACCTGAAGATACTATGACACCATTATGACATCATCATTCAGAGTCACATGGTTACCTTGAGTCCAGCAGCTGGTTTGACCTCTGACCTCTCGGATCCACAACTCACCTGAAACACACACACACGCAGTATTCAGAGTTCTGCAGTACAAGTACTAATACTACACTGCAGCAGTCACAGTACTACTACTACACTGTAACAGTCACAGTACTAACACTACACTGTAACAGTCACCGTACTAACACTACACGTCACTGTACTAACACATCACTGTAACAGTCACAGTACTAACACTACACTGTAACAGTCACAGTACTAACACTACACTGTAACAGTCACCGTACTAATACTACACGTCACTGTACTAACACTACACTGTAACAGTCACAGTACTAACACTACACTGTAACAGTCACCGTACTAACACTACACTGTAACAGTCACTGTACTAATACTACACGTCACAGTACTAACACTACACTGTAACAGTCACTGTACTAACACTACACTGTAACAGTCACAGTACTAACACTACACTGCAACAGTCACAGTACTACTACTACTACTACTACACTGCAACAGTCACAGT
>NW_023266841.1:1752-1949 GCF_013103735.1 Etheostoma cragini
CAATCACAGTACTAATACTACACTGTAACAGTCACAGAGTGACATAGCTATAGAGTGACCAGAGTAACTAGTGACCAGAGAACTAGTGACCAGAGTAACTAGTGAGTAGAGTAACTAGTGATCCAATCCAATCCACTTTATTTGTATAGCACATTTTACAAACACAAAGTTACCAAAGTGCTGCACAGAAAACTCAA
>NW_023266842.1:0-1294 GCF_013103735.1 Etheostoma cragini
ACACTCATAATACACTCATAATACACTTATATTACACTCATAATACACTTATATTACACTCATAATACACTCATATTACACTCATAATACACTCATAATACACTCATAATACACTCAAATTACACTTATAATACACTCATATTACACTCATATTACACTCATAATACACTCATAATACACTTATATTACACTCATAATACACTTATATTACACTCATAATACACTCATAATACACTTATATTACACTCATAATACACTCATATTACACTCATATTACACTTATAATACACTTATATTACACTCATAATACACTCATATTACACTTATAATACACTTATATTACACTCATAATACACTCATAATACACTTATATTACACTCATAATACACTCATATTACACTCATAATACACTCATATTACACTCATAATACACTTATATTACACTTATAATACACTCATATTACACTCATAATACACTCATATTACACTCATAATACACTTATATTACACTTATAATACACTCAAATTACACTCAAATTACACTCATATTACACTCATATTATACTTATAATACACTTATATTACACTCATAATACACTTATATTACACTTATAATACACTCATATTACACTCATATTACACTCATACTACACTCATATTACACTCATAATACACTTATATTACACATATAATACACTCAAATTACTCTCAAATTACACTCATATTACACTCATATTACACTCATAATACACTCATATTACACTCATATTATACTTATAATACACTCATATTACACTCATAATACACTCATATTACACTCATAATACACTCATATTACACTCATAATACACTCATATTACACTCATATTATACTTATAATACACTCATATTACACTCATAATACACTCATATTACAGTCATAATACACTCATATTACACTCATAATACACTCATAATACACTCATAATACACTCATAATACACTCATAATACACTCATATTACACTCATAATACACTCATATTACACTCATAATACACTCATATTACACTCATAATACACTCATAATACACTCATAATACACGTATGTACTTATACACACACAAATGTACTAGTGTGTGGTTTAAAATGTTGTTTTCTTCTATAAGTTTGTTAAAAACAAACACAGAGCAAACACACACACACACACTCACACACATACACACACAGACACACACTCTCACACATACACACACACAGAGACATACAAACACACACACAGACACGCACACACACACACAGACATACAAACACACA
>NW_023266843.1:0-2477 GCF_013103735.1 Etheostoma cragini
CCATATAAATAATCACTACTTTTAGCATGTATAGAGCAGCATATCTCCACCAGACTCCATGTAAATAATCACTACTTTCTACTACTTTCATCAGAAAATGAAACCATGGAAACCTGTTCTGGTCCAACCTCTAAATACCATTCTGGACCTGGAGATGAGGATAACATGGGCCCTTTAAGTTACTGGCTGCGGGGCTTAGTCGTGTTAAACGCTGAAATGATCGCGTTTCATTGGCCAGTCACCGGCGGTGATGGACACGCTGATAAGCGAGCATGCCGATGACGTCCAGAGGGACATCGTAGTCCGTCCATCGTCCTCTCTGTCCCTGATTTAATGTCCATAAAAGTAGAGCCGCTGCTGCTGAACGTTTCCTGTGTGTGGAGATGGTAAATGATGTGCAATGTCAGAGTTGTTGTTTTTGTGTGTTTTTGTGTGTTTTCGTGTGTTTTGAACGTGTTTCCGGCCCAACGGTTGGCTGTTTGACTGATGATGTCATCCTGTTAGTCAAGGGGGAGACTAATAAAGTTTATTCTACTCAACGTGATCTGGTTTGACGTTTTTGACTCTTCTTCCACAACAATTCAAAAGAAAGTATATGTATTATATTTTGTGTGTGTGTGTGTGTAACCAATGTGTGTCTATGTGCCTTTCTCTGTGTGTGTGTGTGTGTGTGTGTGTGTGTGTGTGATCTCAGTCAGCAGTCAGGCTGAAGGTTGGGGGTTCGATTCCCTACCTCGTCCAGGTTGATGGGTCCGATCTGGAACCGGAGGATGATGATCCAAAGCAGACCCAGGATCAGCTTGTGTGTGAACTATGACCCCTATACACCTGCTGTCAGGTGATTGGTCAGGTGTTTGTTTGTGTGTGTGTGTGTGTGTGTGTGTGTGTGTGAGCACTTTTGTGTCAGTTTGCCTGTGTGTGTGAACTTTGACCCCTATACACCTGCTGTCAGCTGAGCGGTCAGGTGTGTTTGTGTTTGTGTGTGTGTGTGTGTGTGTGTGTGTGTGTGTTGACCTCTGTACCTGCAGTCAGGTGAGTGAAGCTGCTCATGCTGTAAATCCAACAGCTTCAAAGTTCACTCACTTCAGAGGAGGAAAGACAGAGACAACGGAGGACAGAGAGAGACAGCCAACGGAGGACAGAGAGAGAGACAGCGGAGGACAGAGAGAGAGAGCAAGAGACAGCGGAGGACAGAGAGAGACAGCGGAGGACGGAAAGACGACAAGGTAAGAATATCTGCGTCCTCTCAGAGTGTCAAGTGTCTTTTGTCCTTTCTCAGAGTCTAGGGTGTCCATATTTCAGCATGTATGTTGATTTCCTAAAAAAAAGGACACCCGGCCTCGAGACACAAATCCAGATTCTCAGAGATTAATGAACCTCAATGGTATAAAATAACTTGTATAATCAGATCTGTAACCAAATAATAGCTCTTTTCAAATAAATATGAAATAATATTCTAAATATGAACTCTTCTGGGTCTTAAAACCTTTTCAGTGTAATAAGGTTTTAAGGTTTTCCATGTGAGCTCTGAGGTCTCTGGCTCCTGAGACATACCTGCTGCTTTGCACACCACGCTCCCTGTCTGATCTGCTCCCTGTCTGATCTGCTCTCTGTCTGATCTGCTCTCTGTCTGATCTGCTCCCTGTCTGATCTGCTCCCAGTCTGATCTGCTCCCTGTCTGATCTACTCCCTGTCTGATCTACTCCCTGTCTGATCTGCTCCCTGTCTGATCTACTCCCTGTCTGATCTGCTCCCTGTCTGATCTGCTTTCTGTCTGATCTGCTCTCTGTCTGATCTGCTCCCTGTCTGATCTGCTCTCTGTCTGATCTGCTCCCTGTCTGATCTACTCCATGTCTGATCTGCTCTCTGTCTGATCTGCTCTCTGTCTGATCTGCTCCCTGTCTGATTTGCTCCATGTCTGACCTGCTCTCTGTCTGATCTGCTACCTGTCTGATCTGCTCCATGTCTGACCTGCTCCCTGTCTGATCTGCTCTCGGTCTGATCTGCTCCCTGTCTGATCTGCTCTCTGTCTGATCTGCTCTCTGTCTGATCTACTCCCGGTCTGATCTGCTCTCTGTCTGATCTACTCCCGGTCTGATCTGCTCTCTGTCTGATCTGCTCTCTGTCTGATCTGCTCTCTGTCTGATCTGCTCTCTGTCTGATCTGCTCTCTGTCTGATCTACTCCCGGTCTGATCTGCTCCCTGTCTGATCTGCTCTCTGTCTGATCTGCTCTCTGTCTGATCTGCTCCATGTCTGATCTGCTCCTTGTATGTGCTCCCAGTAAAAACAGTGAAAACCGGACATTTTTATGAATTTATAACCCCCCCACTCCTTTGCCTTTGGATTTAATTAACTTTAATAAGAAAAACCTGCCTCTATGGGAAAATAACATAGAGGTGTGTATACTTTTGCCCCTGTATTTTAACATAGGGGGGTGTATACTTATGCCCCTGTATTTTAACATAGGGGGGTGTAT
>NW_023266844.1:0-685 GCF_013103735.1 Etheostoma cragini
CCCCCCCCCCCCATATTTTCCAGTCTTTTCCACACACGTGAAGACACAAAGACACGAGGACGAGGACAGGCCTGAATACAACAGCATCTTTCTTCCTGTGTGTCACGGCTCATCACCAGCGCCACCTGGGCGGGTATTTTTAGAGGGGAACACCTCATAAGGAGCTCATTCATCAACACGGGGCTAAACTTAGACCGGCATGACATCACCAGCAGACTGACCCAGGACCAGGGAGCACAGGAAAAAGGCAAAATCCTGGAAATAGAAAAAATCCCAAAATCCAAAAGACAGGCAGAGAGGGGAGAAGGAACTGTAAAAACCGGGAAACTACATCCGGGGACAACGCACTGGGGAACCAGGAACCTCGACGGGACCAGGTAGGACAAGACACTAGACAAAGGGAACACAGAGGTTACGGTCAAGGTGTAACGGGGTAACGGGGGACAGGTGAGACGTCAGGTGAGTCACATCAGGGCGGGACAACCAGACAGGAACAAGTAAAGCTGGGCAAGACTAGACAGAACAGGAAACCAGACTATCAACATAAAACAGGAAATAGAACAAACAGACACTTACCGGGGTACACAAGACTGGACCAACAACACAAGACCGGCCCAACAACACAAGACCGGACCAACAACACAAGACCGGACCAACAACACAAGACCGGACCAACAACACAAGA
>NW_023266844.1:808-1368 GCF_013103735.1 Etheostoma cragini
GGACCAACAACACAAGACCGGACCAACACCACAAGACCGGACCAACAACACAAGACCGGACCAACAACACAAGACCGGCCCAACAACACAAGACCAGACCAACAACACAAGACCGGACCAACAACACAAGACCTGACCAACAACACAAGACCGGACCAACAACACAAGACGGTGCTTTTATAAAATCTTCTTTTCCATATTTTTAGGACATGTAATGTGACCATTAGCTCTCAACAATCCGTTTTTTTCTGTAGACCTCTACACACACACAACCCTAATTAGATTGGCGTGTGACTCTACCAGCGTGCTGATTGGCTGTCGGACCCCCAGCTGACACCAGCAGACAGGAAGTAGAAGCTCCTGATTGTGTCGCCCTCTCTGCTGCATGTGGTTCTGATTTTGGAGGCGAAGTGTTTTCATTGGCCGCTGCCGGCGCTCGGTTGGGCCTCGTCCTCTCGTCCTCTCCGCTTTTATTTCCTCTAACACGGAGGTAAAGAGGCCGAGAGGCTTGTCTTCATGCAGCTAATTGGGAGCCACTTTAACCCCCCCCCCCCCCCCCC
>NW_023266844.1:1714-4622 GCF_013103735.1 Etheostoma cragini
GGGGGGGGGGGGGGGGGGGGCACTAATACTTGAAGGGCTTCATAAAATAGGTTCTTGGCATAAAAAATAATGACGGTTGGTGAATGGCGGACCCAAAAGGCATGAAACTGAAGGTAGTTTTGAGGATTTAATGAATCCAGGAATGAGTCTTGGAAACAACACTGTAAGAAATGTAATGTAAAATCTACAGTAACTTACTGTAATGATTGTAAAGTGGAAAATATGGAAAAAAGCAACAAAAATCTGGAACATAAACAATGTGGAAAAAAAAAAAAATGTGTCCTTTAACATGTAAATGAAAAGAACTTACTGCAACAACTGTCCAGTAAGTTCCTGTGAATTCTTTTCACAGTAAAGGTACCGTACTTCCATTCACAGTATTTTATGTATTTATTAGAAAATAAAAAACAATTTGAAAGCAACAAAAATGTAGAAAAAAGCAACAAAAACGCGGAAAAACCACAAAAGTGTTTTGAAAAAGCAACAAACATTTTGGAAAAAATAAGAAAAAAAATCTGAAAAATACAAACTGTGATTATTTTAGAGAAACGCCAATAAACCAGATGTCCCATTGTCCCATCCAGGACGCTGTGTGGACAGACAGACCGTCCTCTGCAGCGCTGTGGAGGACGGTCCGGCGATGCGAGACCACAGATTCAACCTTTGGCCGACGATCCTGTGTGGTTCAAAACTACAAAGACAAAGGAGACAGAGAAGACAGAAGAGACAGAGGAGACAGAGGAGACAGAGGAGACAGAGGAGACAGAAGACAGAGGAGACAGAGGAGACAGAAGACAGAAGACAGAAGAGACAGAGGAGACAGAGGAGACAGAGTAGACAGAGAAGACAGAGAAGACAGAGAAGATAGAGAAGATAGAGAAGACAGAGAAGATAGAGAAGACAGAGGAGACAGAGGAGATAGAGAAGACAGAGGAGACAGAGGAGACAGAGGAGATAGAGAAGACAGAGAAGATAGAGAAGACATAGAAGATAGAGAAGACAGAGGAGACAGAGGAGATAGAGAAGATAGAGAAGACAGAGAAGACAGAGAAGACAGAGAAGATAGAGAAGATAGAGAAGACAGAGGAGACACCAACAACCCGTCTTCTGCGTCTTCATTTCCATCTCCTGTCCTCCGAGTTGGGACGTTCACGGTGAGACACCAACGTGGGTAAAACCAGGACCTGCAGCTGTTTATTCAGCCTGTCGGGTTTATGTTAGACCACGGGGTCAGAGGTCAACTCAACGCAGGTGTCCCGGAGAGGACTCTGGAAAACCAATCAGAGGTGAGGACAGACGTCCAAAATAAAACAACCGTCCCTCAGGGACAGTCTTCTTCCAGTGTGATCATAGGAAATTCTTCATCAGGAATAATCCTTCAGACGGACGGCTCGTCTTCAACAGGGTCCTTCATTCCTTCATTCATTCATTCATTCCTTCATTCATTCATTCATTCCTTCATTCATTCATTCATTCATTCTTTCATTCATTCATTCTTTCATTCATTCATTCTTTCATTCATTCTTTCATTCATTAATTCCTTCATTCTTTCATTCATTCATTCATTCATTCTTTCATTCCTTCATTCATTCATTCATTCCTTCATTCTTTCATTCAGTCATTCATTCATTCATTCATTCATTCTTTCATTCCTTAATTCCTTCATTCTTTCATTCATTCATTCATTCATTCATTCATTCTTTCATTCATTCATTCTTTCATTCTTTCATTCATTCATTCTTTCATTCTTTCATTCATTCATTCTTTCATTCATTCCTTCATTCTTTCATTCTTTCATTCATTCATTCCTTCATTCCTTCATTCTTTCATTCCTTCATTCTTTCATTCCTTCATTCTTTCATTCCTTCATTCATTCATTCATTCATTCATTCCTTCATTCATTCTTTCATTCATTCATTCTTTCATTCATTCATTCTTTCATTCATTCTTTCATTCATTAATTCCTTCATTCTTTCATTCATTCATTCATTCATTCTTTCATTCCTTCATTCATTCATTCATTCCTTCATTCTTTCATTCATTCATTCATTCATTCCTTCATTCATTCATTCTTTCATTCCTTAATTCCTTCATTCTTTCATTCATTCATTCATTCATTCTTTCATTCATTCATTCTTTCATTCTTTCATTCATTCATTCTTTCATTCTTTCATTCATTCATTCTTTCATTCATTCCTTCATTCTTTCATTCATTCATTCCTTCATTCCTTCATTCTTTCATTCCTTCATTCTTTCATTCCTTCATTCATTCATTCCTTCATTCATTCATTCATTCTTTCATTCATTCATTCTTTCATTCATTCATTCTTTCATTCATTCTTTCATTCATTAATTCCTTCATTCTTTCATTCATCATTCATTCATTCATTCTTTCATTCCTTCATTCATTCATTCATTCCTTCATTCTTTCATTCCTTCATTCATTCATTCCTTCATTCTTTCATTCTTTCATTCCTTCATTCTTTCATTCATTCATTCTTTCATTCCTTCATTCATTCATTCATTCATTCCTTCATTCCTTCATTCCTTCATTCTTTCATTCATTCATTCCTTCATTCATTCCTTCATTCATTCATTCTTTCATTCCTTCATTCATTCCTTCATTCTTTCATTCCTTCATTCTTTCATTCCTTCATTCCTTCATTCTATCATTCTTTCATTCCTTCATTCTTTCATTCATTCATTCCTTCTTTCATTCCTTCATTCTTTCATTCATTCATTCCTTCTTTCATTCCTTACCTGCAGCTTTAACAAAAGCATAAAATGCAACAAAAATGTGGAAAAAATTTGAAAACAAAAAAACAAAAAATTAGAAAAGGCCAAAAAATGTGGGGTCAAAAAAAATGTTTCATCAAAGATTTTGAAAAAATGACAAATATAGAAGGAG
>NW_023266845.1:0-2054 GCF_013103735.1 Etheostoma cragini
TATTTTATGTTTATGCTGTTTATCACAAGGGTTTGATCATATCTGATATTATATACTCTTCTGATTTTAGAGTTTAAAAAACAAAAACAAAAAAACAAAAACAAAAATATTAAAAAACAAACAAACAAAAAAAACAATTGTTTTATAATGTCAGAGCCAAGTAATGAACAGAAGGGGGAGGAGCAGATTGATAGTCCTCAGTACGAAGTTCATGATTTACTGAGCGAGGCCCACATGGTGGTAGAACCATCAGAGAGACAATGTCTGAAGGAAACAAATGAAGCTAAACAACAAAGTCTAACTGATGTCCAAGACAAGTCTAACAAGGATGATAACGCTCTTGAATGTCTTAGACGCTCTGAACGCACGCGCAATCCTACAGAGAAAAGGCGGGCACTTCAACACGAAGAGGCCAAGAAAAAGGAGAGAAAGCTGCTTACCATGTATGAGCAGTGGAAGCTGCACACACGCAAGGCAAGAGATCAACTAAAAACTTATATGCTAGAGAGTCAGCTTTGGCCTCTAATTGAAGAACTTAAGAAAGATAAAGAAGACATAATGAACCTCTATTATAAATTCGAAATCTTATCACGCCCTCCACCGACATAAGAAGAAGAGTTGATACTTGTGAATCAGTGAATACAGTAAATCATCAACATTGGCTATAACAGAGCTATAGATGATGAAGGCGAGTTTAATGAGCAGAAGGAAAGATACCGCCTTCATGGACTGCTCCGCCATGACCATGCAAAGTCTGTCTATGGATCCTCTGCTTCTCTAAGCGACACCCAGTCCAACTGCTACTCTACAACTTCTTCTATGACAATAAAACGTGCAGACGCAGCAGCTGAACTGGCAGTAAAAGAAGCAAATTATCAGATGCTGCTAGAGGAAGAAAAGCAAAAGGAATTAATAAGAGAGTTAGAGGAAAAACAACGTAAGGCTCTAGAGGCACAAAGACGTGAGTTGGAGCTATTGCAGGCAGAGAAAGAGATACGGGCAGCTCAAGCCAAGTTGAAAATCTATGATAAAGAGACAGAATGCAAAAGAGCTAATTATGTTAAAACGGAAGGAAACATGGAAGCAAAGAATGTGCCTGTAACCGCAGTGCCCATCTCTCAAGTGGCATCTTCCTGTCATCCAGACATTCCCACACTTGCGCAGATCTTTCAAGACAACTTAGCCTTAAACAGGCTTCCTGTACCTGAGCCATTTGTCTTCAATGGCGATCCCATACAATTCATTGAATGGAAGGCAACATTTATCTCACTCATTGACCAAAGGGTAATCACACCAGGTGAAAAATTATACTACCTGAAGAAATACGTTGGTGGCTCAGCACGGCAGGTTCTAGATGGCACATTCTACCGAAGTGACAATGAAGCCTACCAAGATGCCTGGAATAAGATTAATCATCGTTTTGGCCAGCCATTCGCCATACAGAGAGCCTTCAGAGAGAAGCTCATCAACTGGCCAAGAATTTCATCTAAGGATGCTGAAGGACTCAGACGCTTCTCAGATTTTCTGAATGCCTGTCAAGATGCCATGCCTCATGTTAAGGGTCTTGACATATTAAATTCCTGCAAAGAGAATCAGAAGCTTGTTCACAAATTACCAGATTGGGCAGCTTTACGCTGGGACCGACAAGTCACACGAAGCCTAAATGAAAACCAAGAGTTCCCAAGTTTTAAGGACTTTGCTAGATTCACATCAACAGAAGCTGAGATTGCCTGCAATCCAATCACGTCCTTTCATGCTCTTTGTTCATTAGACACAAGCACTGAGAAGAGAAATCTCAGAGACCCGAATAAAAACAAGGCCAGTGTTCTTACCACTCAAACAGTCACCGACAATGGCAACCACAAGTCAGAACAGAGGAAGGTTAAGACTCCATTTATCCTTTGTCAAGATAATAGACACCAGCTTCACGCATGCTCCAAGTTCACTGAGATGCCGTTAGTTGAGCGACGTAACTTCATAAAGGAGAAAAAACTCTGCTACGGATGCTTGAAACCTGGCCACAGCGTGAGAGACTGTCGTCATCGTCATTTCTG
>NW_023266846.1:0-1683 GCF_013103735.1 Etheostoma cragini
CTCTCTACTGTTGTCTCTCTACTGATGTCTCTCTACTGTTGTCTCTCTACTGATGTCTCTCTACATACTACTCTCTACGGATATCTCTCTACATACTACTCTCTACTGCTGTCTCTCTACATACTACTCTCTACTGTTGTCTCTCTACTGATGTATCTCTACGGATATCTCTCTACATACTACTCTCTACTGATGTCTCTCTACTGATATCTCTCTACATACTACTCTCTACTGATGTCTCTCTACATACTACTCTCTACTGTTGTCTCTCTACTGATGTCTCTCTACTGATGTCTCTCTACTGTTGTCTCTCTACATACTACTGGGGTTGGGTCAAACAACTGCTTTGAACAAACAACACAACTATTTTATTAGTTTTTGTCTCTTTTTAAAATCCATGCGGACATGTCCCGTCATGTCCCGTCCCCTACATCAATCCGAACATCTGATGACATTACAGTAAACCCATTTCAACCATTTCTCTGTTTCAGAAACTAATCAAGTTCAAACGTGACTTTGAGAACTTCAAAACAGCGTGCATCCCCTGGGAGAGGAAGATAAAGGACGTAGAAAGTTGGTACTACTCTCACAATATCTGCCAAAACTAACGAAGCTATGTCTTTACAACCCAGTCTCATATAAAACCTCCCCTGGCTACGCTGGTCCGATGTGTAATAACGTAGAGGGGCTAGAATAAGAATATAACAGTCATACGATTCAAGGGCCGTTACTGTAACCCCACTAGAACAGAACAGATAGAATAGATATAATAGAAGAGAAGAGAATAGAAGAGAATGGAATAGAAGAGAATAGAACAAACAGAATAGAAGAGAATAGAAGAGATGAGAACAGAATAGAATAGAAGAGAATAGAACAAATAGACTAGAAGAGAATAGAACAAATAGAATAGAAGAGAATAGAAGAGAAGAGAATAGAATAGAATAGAATAGAAGAGAATAGAAGAGAAAGCCTTTATTATCATTGTACACAGAGCAGTACCTGTGCTATGAGATTGAAGCAAAACCTTTATAGTTTCAACACAAAATATAAAAATATAAAATATAACAACATCAAATAAAAAAAATTAAAATATTCAAATGTTAAAATACTCCAATAAAAAAATGTCAAATTAAAAAAATATATTAAATATTAAATACAAAAAAAACATAAAATATAGGAATATATAGTATAATTAGTGCAGATAAAATAGAGATGGGGGGTTGGTGTAGAGTCCAGAGAGCATCTATTTACATATATATACATATATAAAAAGGTTATTACACATTGGACCCACGTAGTCAGGGGACGTTTTCATATGAGACTGGGTTGGACTTTAATGTTTTTAATATCAGTGCCTCTGTAAGATAAGTATAAGTTGAGTTTTCTGTTTTGTGATCCTAGGTCACTTTGGGTCCTCCGTGGCGTCCTACTTCATCTTCCTGAGGTGGATGTACGGGCTGAACATGGTGCTGCTGGGGTTCATGTTTGGCCTGGTGGTGGTGCCTGAGGTACGGCGTCCTCCTAACGTCACACACGTTAGCATTTAGGCTAGCTGCACACGTTGTGTTTGGCCTGGTAGTGGTGCCTGAGGTACGGCGTCCTCCTGATGTCACACGTTAGCATTTAGGCTAGCTGCACACGTTCTGTTCGGCCTGGTGGTGGTGCCTGAGGTACGGCGTCCTC
>NW_023266847.1:0-2148 GCF_013103735.1 Etheostoma cragini
TGTCTCCCTGCCTGCCTGTCTCCCTGTCTCCCTGCCTGCCTGTCTCCCTGCCTGCCTGCCTGTCTCCCTGCCTGCCTGTCTCTCTCCCAGCCGATGGAGATGGCAGAAGGAGACGTCCAGTTCCGACCCAGAGTGGGTAAATCAGCGGCGGCTCCTCTGCTGCCGGAGGTGGAGGCTTATCTGCAGCTGCTGCTGGTGGTCCACCTGACCAACATCAAGAGATACACAGAGGTCTGTCTGCCTGTCTGTCTGCCTGTCTGTCTGTCTGCCTGCCTGTCTGTCTGTCTGTCTGTCTGCCTGCCTGCCTGCCTGTCTGTCTGCCTGCCTGCCTGCCTGCCTGTCTGTCTGCCTGTCTAGGGGGGGGTAGCCTTGTCGGCCTGAATCTATTATAAATATACATAAAGAACTAGTGTATTTGCAGTATATGAAATGGTTTTTGACCTAATTATTGTGCAGTGAGATGACACTGGGCTGTCCGCTCTGACGGCGCTGCATCTCGTGCCCTGCTTATGATCAGAGCCTGTGATATGTCAGCTTATGATATCAGCACAAGAACTGCTGAGGAATAAGCAGCATATTATAAAGACCGTTGTGATAACTGACAGACTCTCCTTTCAGCCGTGCGTGTCCTCGCACACAGCGGCTGAACGTAGCTGGGACACGAATAGACTATCAACTTAAAGCTTTTACTCCTAAACACAACAGGCACGTCAACTTTAATAAAAAATTATATTTATTAAAACAAACCATATCAAGACGAGGGCAGAAACCAAATAAAGTGCATGACAAACAATCAGTGGGCGCAGCGCAGTTTTGCTTTAGGCTCCAAAAAATACAAATAGTAAAGTGCCCAAATCCAATAAATAGTACATGCTTTTTAGCCAAATAATACACGGAAACAAAATGAAGTTCATAACAACAACGACGAGACAGTCACTCAGAACAGACACAAGTATTACAAATAGGTTAGTTCTTAAAGCCTCGGGCCTCATATTCGGAGCAATAAAGTCAACAATTCCTCCCTGATATTATTTTTGTGTTTGGATGATAGAGGCTTAACATCCAGCGGGGTCTGGGGGGGTCTGGGGGGGTCTGGGGGACCCTACCGTTGTT
The DNA here is from genome assembly GCF_013103735.1 of Etheostoma cragini. Classification (NCBI taxonomy): domain Eukaryota; kingdom Metazoa; phylum Chordata; class Actinopteri; order Perciformes; family Percidae; genus Etheostoma; species Etheostoma cragini. Next base: position 1,114 of record NW_023266847.1, read on the forward strand.
GCGGGTGGGGGTACCTGTAGTTATAATACGATTATTATAATGAAACATTGAAATATGCCAATTCTGATGTGTTGACACAGCCTACTCCAGACAGACAGGGACACCTAACGCACACACGCTTCTCACCGTTCGTGGTCGAGCTGTGATATGATGATGATGATGATGATGATGATGATGATGATGTTGATGATGCTGTGTGTGTGTTTCAGGCTCAGAAGGTGTCAGACGACCTGCTGCAGAAGATCGGCTCTAAGAACCGCAGAGCTCTGGATCTGGTGGCGGCCAAATGTTACTACTACCACGCCAGGGTCTACGAGTTCCTGCTGCAGTTTGACTCCATGCGCAGGTACACACATATACACACATACACACATACATACATACATACATACATACAGACAAAGACACACACACACACACATACATAAAGACAAAGACACACACACACACAGAGACAGACAGACAGACAGACATATACACACATACACACATACATACATACATACATACATACAGACAAAGACACACACACACACACATACATAAAGGCAAAGACACACACACACACAGAGACAGACAGACAGACAGACAGACAGACATATACACACACACACACACACACACACATACAGACACACACACATATACAGACACACACACACAAAGACACTTACAGACAGACAGACAGATACACATGTTGTATACCTTTTGTTTGTATTGCGTAACACCCCCCCCCGTGTTGCCCTCCAGTTTCCTCCACACGCGTCTGCGTACAGCGACCCTGCGCCACGATGCAGACGGCCAGGCCGTGCTGCTGAACCTGCTGTTGAGAAACTACCTCCACTTCAACCTGTACGACCAGGCCGAGAAGCTGGTATCCAAGTCCGTGTTCCCGGAGCTCGCCAACAACAACGAGTGGGCCCGCTACCTCTACTACACAGGTAGGGTTAGCTTAGCACACCCTACTACACAGGTAGGGTTAGCTTAGCACACCTTACACCCTACTACACAGGTAGGGTTAGCTTAGCACACCCT
>NW_023266848.1:0-5187 GCF_013103735.1 Etheostoma cragini
GTATATAAGTATTAGAGGGACATATATTATGATGTATATATGTATCTAGGTGTGTATATAAGTATTAGAGGGACATATGGAAGCAGCAGCATGCTTTGCATGATTTAAAACTCTCCATTATGACTCTGACTGTAATTCAAAGCAGGTTAATTTTCATATTTCATATAATTCATATTTCCATATTTCCATATTTCCATATTTCCATATTTCCATATTTCCATATTTCTGCCTCTAACCGCGCCTCATTTCCATTAAAGCTGCAGGTTGGATTATTGCCAAATAAGCACCGTGTGAAATCAACCCTCAGAGACCAAAAAAGACACTTTTATAAATTCCTATAAATGATGTTTATTGACCAATTGTTCCCAAAATAAATGTAAAACTAATGTTAATAAGTTAGTGTTATGTAGGGTTGGAAACGTCAAAAAAAAAAAAAGGGAGAAACATAAAAAAAAGAATCAAAAATGTTGAAAAAAGGGACAAAAATTTAAGAAAAAGTTAAAAACATCAATAAAAGTGTTGATTTTCAATTATGACGAGCAGACACCACGAGGGTTATAGACAAATAATTAAATAAAAGGGAACATGAATGGATATTTTTATTTATGATAATGCACATTAATCAACGTTTCTGTAAATGCGCTAGTGTTAGCCAGTTGGCTAATTGTCAACTGTAGTAATGGTTACCCAGCATGCATTTCTCTATGGTGGGAAGAAACCGGAGCAAATACGCTACCTCCGAAAGGCCCCGAACGACCCGGACTCGAACCCACAACCTTCTTGCTGTGAGGCAGCAGTGCTAACCAGTTAGCCCCCATGCTAGCTTCCAGATATGTATGTACACAGAGCAGGACACGCTAAGCTAAGCTAAGCTAAGCTAAACTAATCTCTCTAAAAACACTTCTCTTATGTCCTGGGAGTCACACTGGGAAGTATATATAATCTAATATAATATATATATATATTATAAATAATCATAAGAACTTATACAGGTGACCAATTATCTACATTTTCTCCAAAAAGGTCCAGACGCTTTTGCCCTCATGACCTTTAATAATGCCAATAATCAACGTAATAATGCCAATAATCATCGTAATAATGTCATATTTATTGATATTACACCCACAGCAATGCAACACGTTGGATTTTGGTTTTTCTACAAGCCAAAATCGACATAATAAAGCCTCCCTTGTAATAATGATGTTACATCTGTCTGGTTTTCTTATGTAATAGATCACACGGTTGAAGTTAACAAAACAATCTGTCATATTGGCTTTCAGAGTGTAAAACAGCATATTGTTTAAAATAGTAAAACTTTTTTTTTAAATATTAGGACTTTTTTCACTACAATAGTACAACTTCTTTTGTTAAATCTTTAAAATAAAATAATTATAGTACAACTTTTTTTCGTAAAATGGCATAACTTATTTTTGTAAAATATTCCGACTTTTTCGTAAAATTTTAAAACTTTTTTTAAATTAGTACGACTTTTTTTCCGTAAAATGTTACAACTTTTTCCGTAAAATGTTACAACTTTTTTCGTAAAATGTTACAACTTTTTTCGTAAAATATGAAAACATTTTTTTAAATATTACAACTTTTTTCTAAAATCTTAAAACTTTTTTTTTTAAATGTTTTGACTTGTTTTTTCCTACAATATTACAACTTTTTCTGTTAAATATTAAAAGTTTTTTGAGATATTACATCTTTTTTTGCTAAAATGTAAAAACTTTTTTTTTATATGTTAGAAGTTATTTAATTCAATATTAAAACTTTTTTGTAAAATGTTAGAACTTCTTTTTTGAAATATTTTGACTTTTTTTTCCTACAATATTACGACTTTTTCCGTAAAATCTTAAAACTTTTTTTTTAGACATTACGTCTTTTTTTGCTTAAATGTTACAATTTTTTTTAAATATTTAGACTTTTTTTTTCTAAAATGTTACAACTTTTTTTTGTATTTTGACTTTTTTTTCCTACAATATTACGATATATTTTTGAGAAATATTCCAACTTTTTTCGTAAAATATTAAAACTCTTTTTGTGAAATATTAAAACTTGTTTTCAGACTTTTTTTTATAAAATATTAAAACTTGTTTTTCTATCATTAAAACTTTATATATTTAAAATATTTAGACTTTTTTCCTACAATATTACGATACATTTTTGAGAAATATTCCAACTTTTTTCGTGAAATATTAAAACTTCTTTTGTAAATATTACGACTTTCTTTCGTTAAATAGACAGGAATGACTGGAAACACCTTCAAATGTCTCAAATCAACCCTTTGTACCAATTTGACCCTAAAACATCGTCATGTGACGTCATCACCAGGTTTCTATTGGCTGTTCCAGATTCACTGCCAGGAGTTCTTCAGATCATTTGATTGACACGTGGACGGAGACTCAGCCACCTTGGGGGTTTTCAGCCGGGAAGGTTCCGGGCTCGGTGCAGGAACAGCAGCGGTAGAACCAGACTGCTGGGCAGGGAGAACCAGTACGGCCAGGCCAGGGAGGCCACCAGGCAGTAGGCCGCCCCGGCCGGGAACGGCCACACGGTGATAACCAGGCACCCCAAAAACTTCAGGAACAGGGCTGCCGTCACCAGCGAGATGGTGACGAACGCCCTCCGCTTTGATTGGTCGACCGCCCCCCTGTCCCCGCCCACTTCCCCCGGCCGAGGACGAATCAGAACCCAGAGGACGGAGACGCTGCAGAAGGAGACGACGACCAAAGCGAAGGTCAAGGTCACGAACCCCGAGTACGTGGCGAACTGATCGAGCGTCGACAGTCCCACCGAGGCCAAGCAGACCAGCCAAACCAGCCCGATGGAGAGGTTCCGGACCCTGGCCCCGCCCCCCCGCCGCAGACCCAGGTAGGTGACGGGGTGGACCACGGCCAGGTGGCGCTCCACGCAGGTGAGGACGTGGATGTGCGTCTGTCCCGGCGCGATGGCGCAGTAGATGTGGACCCACGCCCGTCTCAGGGCCGCTCGCCCGGCGTAGAGGCCGTAGCAGAAGACGCAGGACCCCAGGACGCAGACCAGGTCCAGGGCCACCATGTTGAAGGTGAAGACGTTGGAGTGGGTCAGCGGGGCCCGTGTCCTCCATCGCTGGACGCCCAGGGACAGGACGAGGACGAAGAGAGGGAGGAGGAAGACGTAGGCCACGAGGACGGCCGCGAACATGTGAAGACTCACAGCGCAGTCCGGGGGAGGGGGGACGGACGAGATGGAGGACGAGTTAGAGGACATGTTGGAGGACGAGTTAGAGGACATGTTGGAGGACGAGTTAGAGGACATGTTGGAGGACGAGATGGAGGATGAGTTAGAGGACGAGTTGGAGGACATGTCTGTTTGTTCAGAGGAGAAGATAGAGAGAGAGAGAGAGAGAGAGAGAGAAGGAGAGCGTCAATAACATATGCAGGAAAAATATGTTATATACGTTTTTGTAAAAATCAACACTTTTTTTTTTAAGTGTTGATTTTCAACACACACACAGACGCACACACACAGACGCACACAAGGATAACTTAACAGTCAAAAAGACACAAAGGGGTCGAAAAAGACAACTGTAATGTAAATAAAAGGGTTTTTATTTACATTTGGACTCAAAAAAACTAAAATATCCAGATTCTTGGGAAAACAACTGGAGTAATTTGGTTTTTTTATGGTTTAAAGAGGCAGTAAAACATTTCAAAAAAGACCATTTATCAGATTATTAACCCTCAATTTCCCATGTAGTGAAAATTTCATTATAAAGTAAGTCAGGTTATTAAGTGTCACCCACCTGGTGCCGTGCAGCGTCCCCGGTGTCTCCGAGCCCTGTGACACCCTGTGACCCCCCCCCCCCAGGTCTACCAGGGTGTGTGTGTCAGGGTGTGTGTGTCACGGTGTGTGTTATGACAGATGCTCATGAATCACGGTGCCTGACGGGTTTTGCATGTTATAAAACAACTTTATTAGTCCTCTGGAGCGTGAATCAACGCATGCAAACCGCCTGTCACCCTGTCATCCCGGCACAGACTAATGTCTGGAGCAGCTCCGTTAACCCTTGTACGGTATCCGGGTCAAATCGACCCATTTCTAATTTTAAAAGGAAGAAAAACGGTCCAAGTTCCATGTTTTCTACCTTTAAATCAGCGTCCTTTCCTTATTTCCTGAGATAAACATGTATTCCTGACTCAGAACATTATTCTGGATATGACACTTATGTTGTTTCCATAGTGGATTTTTAACATGAATTCTAACCTTATGATAAAAACCCCACTTCCATGTTTAATAGTGTTGTAGTAGAGACTGATGCATTCCCTAAATATAGATGTTATCTCAGCTGTTGGAAATGGAGATAAAGATGATGTTTGATAATAGATTATGAAGGAACATTTGATTTCAGAATTGTTTCTAACCCTTGTGTTGTCTTCCTGTCAACTGTGCAACTTTTTGTTTTTCTGGGTCAACATTGAAACCTTTTGATTGTCTTTGTTGCTCCCCCCCCCCCCCCCTTTTGAAGCTTTCTGGGAGATTTTAGTCACTTTTTTCAATGGTCTTTCATAAAAAACAGTTCTTTGAATGCTATAAAATTGAGCAAAACATCCAGATTTAAAGAAAGAAGTTGGCCGATCATTGTGTGGAACAAGCCTCGTTGTTTTTCTGAAATTTTGGTTGAAAGTCACTTCTCTGATAAAGTTTTGTTTTTTTCCAAAATGAGTCAAATTTGACCCGTTTCAGAGTCTTTCTTTCTTTCAACCAAATTGCCCAAAAATATCCAAATAAGACCTCCGTCTTTCCGTGTTTTTTAACAAAAATTATTTTGTCACTTTTTAGACATCTTTTCACATTTTAGTCACTTTTATTGAAATTTTCTCTCGTTTTTTTACACTTTTTATAAAAGTTCTACCAGTTGTTTTCTCTCCAAATGCTATAAAGTCGACAAAAACCCCAAATTTGATGATTAATGGACCGCGTGAGGAGCGTCGTTGGGAACCGTCCACGGGAGTTTTTAGGACATTTAGTTTGAAATAAACCCAAATTTCTGATATAGAAACTTTTTGTAAAGGATTCAGATTAGACCTGAGGGGGTAATTAACATGTTAAAGTGCCTCAGCAGCAGCTGGGACGGTATTGTGTGTGTGTGTGTGTGTGTGTGTGTGTGTGTGTGTGTGTGTGTGTGTGTGTGTGTGTGTGTGT
>NW_023266849.1:0-1487 GCF_013103735.1 Etheostoma cragini
ACACACACACACACACACACACACACAAACACAGATACAAGCACACACACACAAACACAAAGACACACACACACGAAAAGACAGAGATACATCCTGGTTTCCACAGAAAACCTGTGATGTCACTTTGGTAAATAACACCGTACGGTTTCCCCTCAGTGACTAACTCATTTCTTATTCATTTTAACTTTAACTGGGGAACCCCCCCCCACACACACACACACACACACACATACACACAGGCACCTGGAACTCACCTGCAGGCGCTGACTCGGGGAAACAAAAACCCCAAAGAAACCAAAATGGAGTTTCTGTGAGAATTATTACTGAGAAATATGAAAAGAAAAGAAATGCCGCTGTGAGTCATCAGATCCTCGTTATGGGGGGGGGGGGGGGGGGGGGGGGTCCTGGGCTCCCCGCCATAACTAGTGGCACGATTAGATTCTTAACAGATTATCGACGAGTTTTTATGTACATTTTTAATAAATATATATATATACACACTCACACACAGTGGCGTTGTTATTACTGTGCATCCTGATAAAGTTCCCCTGGCCTTGAGAATTAAAATAATCTTTTCTCTTGTTGTTTAGCTTTGTTAGCAGATTATGTTTTCTTTTATTTTCTGTATATGTCATTTCATGTTTTGGTTGTATATTCATAACTTTTGGGCTGATTTGGGTACATTTGTCCCGAGCTTCATGCCTGAAAGGAACGTTTCTGTCGTCTATTTCTCAATGTTTCTGTCTTTTTCGAGGGCCGTTTTGTCTCTTTTCTTGAACATTTTCTAAATAGTTTCCTGCTGTTTTCTTGTGTTGTTGTTTTCCTAATTTTGTTTTTATTTTATTGATTTTTCAACGTTCTTTTTCTGCCTCTTTGGGCTCTTTTTCCGTCATTGTTTCTCTTTATTTATTTATTTATTTATTCTAACTTTTAGTCTCCACATCCTAACCGTAGCCCGTCATAACTCATAACGAGGTTTTTGGTTCGTCCCGGTTTATAATATGCTGTAAATGAATGGAACTGACTACTTCCTGGTTTCGTGCTCATTTCATTGAAACATCTTGTTTACATAGGCTGATTTCCCTTTGATGTGAACCCTATGAATTGTGGGTAATGTAGTATCAGCGGACACAGTGGAGACACACAACGTCCCTCCACGCAGATGTCTTATGATCTCCCTCTCTCCTCCCTCAGCCCGGCGAGGTTTGCCCCGTTCCCATGGAGATCGCTCTGCTGCAGCGGCTGGCGGAGGTCGGGGGTCACGGCGGCGTCGTCCGCATGCTGGACTGGTTCGAGGTGGAGGGGCGGGGCTTCCTGCTGGTTCTGGAGCGCCCGCCGCACGGCCAGGATCTGTTCGACTTCATCACGGAGAGGGGAGCGCTGCCGGAACGCCTCGCACTCAGGTTAGACTCTCCCAACGCCCCTGAACGCCTCGCACTCAGGTTAGACTCCCCCAACGCCCCTGAACGCCTCACACTCAGGTCAGA
>NW_023266850.1:0-1192 GCF_013103735.1 Etheostoma cragini
GAAAAAAGTAATAGTATTGTATGTCGAAAAAAGTAAAGAAAAGTAATAGTATTGTATGTCGAATAAAGTAATAGTATTGTATGTCGAAAAAAGTAATAGCATTGTATGTAGAAAAAGTAATAGTATTGTATGATGAAAAAAGTAATAGTATTGTATGTCGAAAAAAGTAAAAAAAGTAATAGTATTGTATGTTGAAAAAAGTAATAGTACTGTAAGTCGAAAAAAATAATAGTATTGTATGTCAAAAAAGCAATAGTATTGTATGTTGAAATAAAGTTAAAAAAAGTAATAGTATTGTATGTTGAAAAAAGTAATAGTATTGTATGTCGAAAAAAGTAAAGAAAAGTAATAGTATTGTATGTCGAATAAAGTAATAGTATTATATGTTGAAAAAAGTAATAGTATTGTATGTTGAAAAAAGTAATAGTATTGAATGTCAAAAAAAGTAATAGTATTGTATGTCAAAAGTAAAAAAAGTCATAGTATTGTATGTCAAAAAAAGTAAAAAAGTAATAGTATTGTATGTCGAAAAAAGAAAAAAAGTAATATTATTCTATGTTGAAAAAAGTAATAGTGTTGTATGTCGAAAAAGTAATAGTATTGTATGTCAAAAAAGTAATAGTATTGTATGTCAAAAAAAGTAATAGTATTGTATGTCAAAAAAGTAATAGTATTGTATGTTGAAATAAAGTTAAAAAAGTAATAGTATTGTATGTCGAAAAAAGTAAAAAAGTAATATTATTTTATGTTGAAAAAAGTTTAAAAAAGTAATAGTATTGTATGTCCAAAAAAGTAAAAAAAGTAATATTATTCTATGTTGAAAAAAGTAATAGTGTTGTATGTCGAATAAAGTAAAAAAAAGTAATAGTATTGTATGTCGAAAAAAGTAATAGTATTGTATCTCGAAAAAAGTTAAAAAAAAAGTCATAGTATACTATGTCAAAAAAAGTTATAGTATGTAAAAACAAAAGTTCATAGTATGATGAAAATACTCAAAAAGTGAGTGTAATATGTCAAATACTGTTAAAAAGTCAGTGTAGTATGTCAAAAAAGTCATAGTATGTTGGGAAATGTCTTAAAAAGTCTTTGGATGAATAAAAAAACTCGATGACTCTTAATTATTAAGTTTATGACAACGGGATCAGCAGGTACACTCATGGTACAAAACATGTACAAATACACAGTTATATTG
>NW_023266851.1:0-1087 GCF_013103735.1 Etheostoma cragini
AGATTGTTATTAAACCGGCAGACAAAGGGAGCTCAGTGGTCCTCATGGATAGAAAGGATTACCTGTGGGAGGGATATAGGCAACTTAATGATACCAATTATTGTATTAAATTAAATAAACCTATATATAAAGATACAATACCTCTTGTAGAAAGGATTCTATTATCATTATATAATAAGAAATTCATAAATCTGAAACAAAAAAACGTACCTCCAGGGGGATAAAGAGCCTAGACTGCACCGATTTTACATGCTGCCAAAGATCCACAAAAGCAGAGAATCGTGGAGCCTCCCACACCGGATCCCCCCAGGCCGCCCTACAGTCTCTGACTGTGAGAGTGACACTTACTACACAGCAGAGTTTATAGATTTTTATTCAAAGCCCCTGCCCCATGCTACACCAGAGCTACATCAAGGATACATATAATTTTGTTGGGAAGATTAAAAGTATTATACCGTCCTCATCCTTCCTCTTCTCCCTTGATGTAGACAGCCTGTACATCAACATCCAAACACCTGAGGGACTATTAGCGGTCAGACACGCTCTCCAAAAGTATCCAAACAGCAAAAGGACGGATAAAGAAATTTTACAATTATTAGAAGTTAATTTAACCAAAAATGATTTTGAATTTGATGGCCAATATTTTCTAGAGGTGACAGGCACGGCAATGGGGAAGTGGTTTGCACCCTCATATGCCAACATATTTATGGCTGATTGGGAAGAAAGCGCCCTGCCGTCTGGCCAGAACAGGCCCCTGCACTATTACCATTATTTGGACAACATTTGGGGAGTTTGGCAGCATTAAAAAGAGGACTTTGAGCACTTAATACACACCTTAAACGGCCACAGGCATTCCATCAGGGTTACATCCATCATCAGTCCTGACTCCATTGATTTTTTTTTTTGGACACAACATTTAAGGGGACAGATTTCCCCGTCACACAGAGGCTAGAGGTGAAGGTTTTCTTTAAAGAGAGACGCATGCGCTGCTGTACAGATCCAGCTACCACCCTAAACATACATTTGCAGGGCTGGTGAAATCTCAATTGATGTAATTGACCAGAGCAGAGGATTTTAAAGCTGCAGT
>NW_023266852.1:0-2808 GCF_013103735.1 Etheostoma cragini
TCTAGTCCTCAGTGATCACGGCTGCAGGGTGAGACCTGTTCAGGTTCTAGTCCTCAGTGATCACGGCTGCAGGGTGAGGGTTGAGGGGTTCATCCAGGAAATGAAGGAATCTGCAAATCTGAATGTCTTTAAGGTTGCAAACAAATATCTCCGCTCATATACGCAATATGTACTAGTACATGAAGTACAGAGTACATATCAGTACATGAAGTACACAATCCATATTAGTGCATGAAGTAAACAATCCATATTAGCACATGAAGTACACAATACATATTAGTACATGAAGTAAACAATCCATATTAGCACATGAAGTACACAGTACATATTAGTACATGAAGTACACAATATATATTAGTACATGAAGTACACAATACATATTAGCAGAGATACCAAAAGTACTCACTTCCCGTACTCAAGTAGAAATACACATACTTCTGTTAAAAAATACTCCGGTAAAAGTAGAAGTACTGATTTAACTTCTTTACTCAAGTAACAGTGACATAAAGTACAGGAAATGTACTTAAAGTATAAATATATAAATACTTAAAGTATAAATATATAAATACTTAAAGTATAAATATATAAATAATTAAAGTATAAATATATAAATACTTAAAGTATAAATATATGAATGCTTAAAGTATAAATATATAAATACTTAAAGTATAAATATATAAATAATTAAAGTATAAATTTATAAATACTTAAAGTATAAATATATGAATACTTAAAGTATAAATATATAACTACTTAAAGTATAAATATATAAATACTTAAAGTATAAATATATAAATACTTAAAGTATAAATATATAACTACTCTTTATTCTTCACTCTGACCTTCTGAACAGAACTGAAGGAACGAGACAACTTTGTAAAATGTAAAATCGCCAAAAAATAAATAGAAAAGTAAAAATATTTGAAAAATCAACTCGAGTACAGTGACGAAGTATTTGTACTTCGTCTTCTCTGTATATATAATAACAATAATAATATTAACTCCATGGTGTAATAACACCACCGGGCCACCAGGGGGCGGGGACGGCTACTTCCCGCCATTACAACCGGAAGCAGGAAGAGAGCAGGCAGCAGCAACCGAACACCGGAACCATCGAGCGGCTGCTGCTGCTACAAGCTAACCGGAGAAACGGCTCTGCTCCCGGAGCCACCGGAGGACCAGCGACCGGAGGACCAGCGACCGGAGGACCAGCGACCGGAGGACCACCGACACTGCTACCGACCGGATGCTCGGTTCACAGTTAACGGAGTGACGTCACAAGGTGAGTTTTGACGTCCAGCGGCCGGATGGCTAATGTTAATGCTAACGGCTGCAGCTAGCTGCTAGCTCTGAAAGGGTTTCATTGAATATGATCGTTACCATAACAACTGGACGTGATGGTGTAGGTTGGTGAGAGATTACGTCACCGTAGAAACCATCAGATCGATGCGTCATCGGTTTGATTAATTAGCCTGTTTCACTGACTGGTGGTGTCGTAGTGTACTTCCGGTGGTGTTACACTGTAATAGGCCCCTCTATTATTATTATTATTATTATTATTGTTATTATTATTATACCAAGATACTAGTGCTGTATTACTGTTAATGGAAAATATAATAACCTGCAGTCTGCCAGAGACAGGGAGTCTGTCTCTCTAACCTGTCTGTCTCTCTAACCTGTCTGTCTCTCTAACCTGTCTGTCTCTCTGTCTGTCTCTCTCTCTAACCTGTCTGTCTCTCTGTCTGTCTGTCTCTCTAACCTGTCTGTCTCTCTAACCTGTCTGTCTCTCTAACCTGTCTGTCTCTCTGTATGCGTGGCTCTCTCTCTAACCTTTCTGTCTCTCTAACCTGTCTGTCTCTCTAACCTGTCTGTCTAACCTGTCTGTCTCTCTAACCTGTCTGTCTCTCAGGTGTGTCAGGATGCTGCAGCTCCCCCTGGTGGTGACGGTTCAGGTGGACGTCGTCCTGCTTCTCGTCTCCTTCCTGTCTCTCTGGACCCGCCTGAACCGCCTCGGATACCCCAACGCTGTGGTGTTAGTACACACACACACACACACATACACATATACACACACACACACACATACACATATACACACACACACACACACGCACACACACACACAAATATATACACACACACACACACACAGAGACAGACACACACACACTCTGTGTGGTGCGTTCGAGGACAGTCAGACGTCTGTATAGCTGTGTGTGGTGCGTTCAAGGACAGTCATCCGTCTATATAGCTGTGTGATGCGTTCGAGGACAGTCATCCGTCTGAATAACTGTGTGTGGTGCGTTCGAGGACAGTCATCCGTCTGTATAGCTGTGTGGGATGCGTTCGAGGACAGTCATCCGTCTGAATAACTGTGTGTGGTGCGTTCGAGGACAGTCAGACGTCTGTGTAACTGTGTGTGGTGCGTTCGAAGACAGTCAGCCGTTTGGCATGTGCTTCCAGGTTTGATGAGGTCTACTACGGCCAGTTTGTGTCCCTCTACATGAAGAGAGTCTTCTTCCTGGACGACAGCGGGCCGCCGCTCGGTCACATGATCCTGGCCCTCGGAGGTCAGTTGCCACGACAACCGCGCTACTACAACAACAGGATGTCACCTGTGTCACACCTGTGTGATGACGTCGTTTGTGTGTGTGTGTGTGTTGCAGCGTACCTCGGAGGATTTGATGGAAACTTTGTGTGGAACCGAATCGGAGCAGGTAGGAACATCAGAGTACCGTGTGTGTGTGTGTGTGTGTGTGTGTGTGTGTGTGTGTGTGTGTGTGTGTGTGTGTGTGTGTGTGTGTGTGT
>NW_023266853.1:0-1596 GCF_013103735.1 Etheostoma cragini
GGAGGGAGGACAGGCTTCTCATGGTAGGCCATAATAAAGTGGTAGCGCTGGTACTTCCACACCAGATTAGAAATGGACTTTACTTGCATATACACATTGCTGGAAAACAGAGTACAGAAATTACACAGAGGATGATGAGGTTGTGGCAATATATAAAATATTGAACAGATAACCCAAAGCTAATGAGTACACATACTGTTGTGGATTTAGCACTGAAATGTTGTGTACTTACTTGAAGAACGCGATGAGGAGGTTGACCATCAGTATATACTGTACAAAGAGGTAGACTGCTTGTAGCAGAGGAGTCAGCCAGACTCCTGTCGAACACAGGTCCTTTACGTTGTTTTCAGTGCTATTGGCACACACTGTAAAGAAGAGAAGCCATTTAGATTATGCACAAACCTGCAAGTTTGCACGCACATAAAAAGTTCCCAAAACATGCTAAAGATTTACACACTCATCTCATCCAGGTCTTGTTTTTTTTGTGCAAAATCTTTAACTTTCTTTCTAACCTTTTTTTTTTTTTAAGATTATTTTTTGGGCATTTTAGGCCTTTAATGGATAGGACAGTTGAAGATGTGAAAGGGGAGAGAGAGGGGGAGTGACATGCAGCAAAGGGCCGCAGGCTGGATTCGAACCCGGGCCGGCTGCGTCGAGGAGTAAACCTCTGTATATGGGCACCCGCTCTACCAACTGAGCTATCTGGGTGCCCCTTTAACTAACTTTCTGTGCCCGTGGGTACAAATCTGACTCTACCACACATTGATAAATACTAAGAGAAAAGAGGACAATCCTACAATGAAACTGCATTGAAATACTAACTGTTTTTACCCTTGTAATCTCCCCTACCGTACTCATTGTCCTTACCATCTATTTCATAGGCATATACTTCTCCGTACATCATCCAGTACGGTTGGAAGACCACATCTTTGGCCAGCGTCCAGCTGGGCTCCTCGTGTGGGTACAGAATGGCTTTCCTGGGTACGCCATAGCTCAGCAGAACTATAATCATTATTACCACGATATAAAACATGTTGGCCACCTGCAAGATATGTCACACATACTGAATGAAACATATGACCATCACCGCTTGAAATAATATTGAACGTACTGTATAGTATATCCAGAGTTTAAGTGCACAGACTCTATTCTTGGGATAAAAAAATCAGTACTTTTTATTACTTTTGACAAAATACACTGTAATAAAACTGTTATATTGCAATTATCATCATTGAAACACTTTAACACCATTTCTTAGTGTATGGCTCATTACAATTTTACTAAAATCAGCAAAGTAGTGTATGTGTAAATAATAAAATATTATTCTTGTTGCATTGTACCTCAGAGCACCGTAAGAAAAACATTGTTGAAAAATGATAAACTTTTACACTGTATACAAAATGTACATATCTGTTTGCTTAACATCATGTGGTGGTGTAACTGTTCACTTCCACAATAACTCACCATTTTAGCAATCATCATGACATATGGTCCAGCTTGCTGGTTGACAGCCAGGATATCCAAGAGGCGCACATACCAGAAGATGATATTAAGACAGTACACCGTCCTCCCGGGGACAAAGGCCTCACCTCCAGC
>NW_023266854.1:0-1921 GCF_013103735.1 Etheostoma cragini
TGACCCTCCTGAGAAGAAGAATTAGATTTAAGATTTCTTTGATGGGCAATACTTTAATGATAGGACAGCTCATGAAAGGAGAGAGAGAGAGGGGGAAGACCATCGCAGGTCGGACTCTAACCCTGACCCTCTACATATGTGCGCCTGCTCTACCAACCGAGCTAACCGGCCACAAACAGATTACTTTATGGTTATGAGTTGAGATGAGCACACAATATTAACTCATCCACGGTCTTTGTTTGTATCAGGATGCAGCAGCAGAAACCAGGACCTGGACCCAGCTGTGTGTCCATGAAGAGTCTATGGGTCGTCTTATTGACTTTAAAGATGGACGAGCTGTTGGTGGAAGGTAAGAATTTCAAAGTTAATTTCATGAGTGTAGCTCTCTTCACGACAACACAGACTCAGGTTGGTTCATTGCTTTGCTTCTGTCCTCAGGCTGATGCATCCACGCCGTGAGAACTACTGTGTCTGTATATGAACTTAGTTAGCATGTCAAATAAATCAAATTAAATTAAACATTACAGAAGGAAATAAAATGTACAATTTGCACTTGGCGCAACTATGAATAAAGCTTCACATGTATGACTAAATACCTTGCCTTGTTGGCTGCTTGTCCTGAGGAGAGGTCTGGAAATCCTTGAAAGTGCTTTACTGTTCACCTTGGCCAGTGTAACTCCAACTTAACCCCCCCAGCACCGTTACATGGGCTCACACTAGACCTCCCTGGGTCCATGAACAAATTCCATCGCAGTGGAAACCACAACAGGGAACTTTAGTTCTGAGAAAATCAACACACAATAGACCAAATCTTTAACAATTACATCTACAGTACTTTTACATTTAACACATTTCCTACTTGAGTGCATGAGAACATGAATATAAACCATGAGTTTAATATAAATTGTGCATTAATTATGGTTCATAACACATGACATATTTAAACAGCACTTACAATGACCCCTCCTGAGAAGAAGAATCAAGTCTGGATCCAGATCTTTGTAGTCTCATGTAGGACTCAACACTGTATCATGTCAGCTACAACTTCTTACTTTATTAGTCAAATAAGAGCCAACGACTGAGATGAGTCAGCATCTTTGATCAGATGACTTTAATTTTTTTATTTTATAAAGATTCTTTGATGGGCAACACCGCCTTTAATGATGAGGATGAGCACACAATAGCAACTCATCCACGGTCTTTGTTTGTATCAGGATGCAGCAGCAGAAACCTGGACCTGGACCCAGCTGTATGTCCATGAAGAGTGACCGGTCTATGGGTCAGCCTGTTAACTTTAAAGATGGACAAGCTGTTGATGAAAGGTAAGAATTTTAAAGTGAACTTTATTATCTGTCGCTCTCAGAGCTTCAGAGGTTGGCAATGCCACTGTGGAGGCATTGATTGTCTTTGGGTGGTGTTCCCGTTTATTATAAAAGTAGAAAAAGGGGATACTTCACATAAAATAGTATTTCACCTAGTGGTGATTAATGAAATGTTGAGGCGTGTTCACGGCTACAGTAAGAACTGTGTGTTCCCCGCCATCCAAACCTTTCCTCATTAATTACCACACCTGGAAATATACCTTATTCCCAGTGACGTACCACACCCCGTGTAATACTCCCCCAAGTGGCTAAAATAAATATCTGAATTAACCTAACTAGAAAGGTGGATAGAAACGGCTCCTACAGCCACAGAATGTGATTTTATTCTGATGCCCCGTGATACCGGGACCAAAACCACCAGACAGATTAGCGCCACCGAAGACGATTGTGATTGGTTTAAAGAAAGGCCAATAAACCAGAGAACATTTTTCCATCCTAGAATGTGGTGTGGACTAGTCAGACCTTCCTCTGCAGCCCTGTGGAGGAAGGTCTGACAATGTGAGTCTACTGGGTAGTGATCCAGGAAGAGGGCTTTGGTC
>NW_023266855.1:0-591 GCF_013103735.1 Etheostoma cragini
GGTGCACGTACCAAGCGGGATATCCACCCACCTGTACGCTTTGCAGACTATGAGGTCGATCATCGAGGCTACCTCGGTCAGAGGTACAGAGAGGAATTAGAGAGTGCTCACCAGGAGGGAAATGCCAGGATGACACCCCTCACCTCCCCTTATGACTTTCCCCTTCGCCTGCAGAGGCGGGATGCTATTCTTCAGGAGATGGACCTGAGCTATAGGGCTGAGAACCCACAGCACAGCCAGAAGAATCAGCTAGCCCCCCAGCGGCTTTCAGAGAGGAGGTTTAGGGAACAGCTACGAGATTACTCTACTCCCCTACCTCCAGCGCTGCACCCCATACCTTCACACGAGGACAGCAGAGTTGAGCTAGATGACATTCGTCATGAAAGACACCTCCTGCAGCAGACACAGTGGCACATGGCATCGGATATAGTCGAGCTTAGGGCGCTGCGAGCAGATATGAAACAGTTAGTAGATGCTGTTCGCAACATACAGACTCAAACCTCTCTCCATACTAGAAAGCCAGAGTCAGCGGTGATGCCACCACAGCCACCCGTTGAAAGTGAACCTAAAGCTGAGGAAGAGGATGATTGG
>NW_023266855.1:601-733 GCF_013103735.1 Etheostoma cragini
CACCACCATGGCCAGAACCAGTAATTGCCGGACTTCTGCCTGGTGACCCACCTATGCTACATCCTCATATTAGGAGAATAGATGAGGTTCCAAGAATTAAGGAAGAAGCACCGCCAGCCCCAGCTCCCGCCA
>NW_023266855.1:800-2265 GCF_013103735.1 Etheostoma cragini
CCGTGGGCCAGCCACAACTTAATCCCTCAGCACGTAGGCCCCTTCCTACTGCCCGGCCATGGGATGACGACGCCCGTCATCCACCTCCCTGGTACAAGCCTGCTCATCTTCTGTCCCAGCCGCACGGCTTATCTCCAGCTGAGCCCAAGAACCCTACAGCTTATGTTGTTCAACAGGGTGAGCTTGGCGGCAACCCAACGCCCCCACAGCAACATCCAGACATGGCATGGACACAGCCACTGCCCTTTAGATCACCTCAGAGTCATAACTCCAACATCCCAGAGCCAAGTTACCGTGGGCCACGCCCAACAATCCGCTAGTCGATCACCTGCAACTAGAAGAAGCTAGGTTAATAGCAGATGCTTACCTTAACTCCCCAACACCCTTCTCGGACACAATGGTTGCCCTAAATGACAAGTTTGGCCAACCACATCAGATAGCGCTGAGGCGTATTGCTGCCGTGATGGACTCATCAGACATAAGGCGGGGAGACTTTGATGCATTTGAGAAGTTTGCCCTCCAGATTCAGTCACTTGTGGGAATGCTGAAGACACTGGGCCACGAGGGTGAAGTGGAACTGCAGTGTGGCTCACACGTTGCTCGCCTGCTGAGCAAGCTGCCACCTGAGCAGAGAGCTGAGTTTCGCCGCTGCATGTACCATCAGGGCACACAAGCCCACACCTTAACTAATCTCTCAGAGTGGCTGAAATACGAGTCTTGGTGCCAAGACTCTGAAGGACAGTTAGCTGTGAAAGGAACGCGGGAGAAGCATGTGTCCAGGCCTGAGGGTAGGAAGGTTAAGCAACCTACCACTGTCCTCCACGGTGTGAAGGACACATCTAAGAAACCTGAGGCGGTAGGGTTAAGCAGCCCCTTCAAAGGGAACAAGAGCAAGCCATACTGTCCCTTCTGCAACAACGAGGATCACTACCTCAGTCAGTGTACTGAGGTAACCAGGCTAACAAAGGATCAGCTGACCGAATGGATAAAAAGTAATAAGAGATGCTGGCGATGTGCACGGCCACATCAGGCGGCCCAATGCAACTTAAAAAACACATGCAACCTCTGTCAAGGGAAACACCTCCAGGTGCTGCACGAGGTGAATGTGAGGTCATCAAAGGAAGCAGCTTCTACACCGGCAGCGGAAAGCCATGGCATGAGGGGCACAACAGAGGTTCTATATCTAGACCGACCCACTGAAGGCAGTCGGGTCCTCCTGAAAGTGGTCAAAGTCCGCATCCACTATGGTGATCAATCAATCAACACCTATGCCATACTTGATGACGGTTCAGAGAGGACTATGTTGTTGCCAGATGCTGCAGAAAAGCTAGGGGTGCAGGGGACTCAAGAAGACCTACCACTCCGCACGATTAGAGAGGAAGTGCAGACACTCAGTGGTGCATCAGTGTCCTTCTCCATTTCTTCGCCGTCAAAGCCAAAGACCAAGTTCAAGATTAAAGGTGCG
>NW_023266856.1:0-1154 GCF_013103735.1 Etheostoma cragini
GAGGAGGAGGAGGAGGAGGAAGAGGAGGAGGAGGAGAAAGACAAACAGGAAGAGGAGGAGGAAAAGTAAAACAGAGGAAACATCTAGAAGTATTGTAATTTCTAGGAAACAATTCCAAATTCTTGAGCTAAAGAAACAGAAATTAGGAATTATTGAGACTAAAATTAAAGGAATGGATGTTGATGATAATCACAGACTGGAATATGTCAACTTTTACTCAATACTATTTCAACAACACTTCCATTTGTTTTACAATGTTATAAAATTGAATAAGACGCCCCAAAATTAATGAAAGACAACATGAGGACAACATGAAGACAACATGAAGACAACATGAGGACAACATGAGGACAACATGAGGACAACATAGGGACAACATGGGGACAACATGGGGACAACATGGGGACAACATGGGCACAACATGGGGACAACATGAGGACAACATGGGGACAACATGAAGACAACATGAAGACAACATTGGGACAACATGAAGACAACATGAGGACAACATGAGGACAACATGAAGACAACATGAGGACAACATGGGGACAACATGGGGACAACATGAGGGTCCTACCGCCATCTTCTTCTCTTTCCACTGCAGAACTTCCTGCAGGTCAGAAACCTCCTGACAGTAACTGCTGCTCTTCATCCGCAGCTCAGACACCTCCTGACCAGGACCAGGACCAAGACCAGGACCAGAACCAAAACCAGGACCAGGAGCCGGACCAGGACCAAGAGGAAAACACAAAGAGAGGAAGATCAGTCAGAGGGAAGAGAAACGTACCCCATGTAGTACCCCTAAGTACCCCTAGAGGGCCACGTAGAATAAGTATAAGTAAAGTTATAACTGACTAATTTGAAGTCTTATAAAATGACCATATTCCAGTAGAACTACAACATGCTGTTATAGAACTACATCTTCAGATGTACTCCAGTGACGTGAGACTGACCGTGAGCAGCGCTTCTGTCTGTCTCAGAGTTTCCTCCATCTCTTTAAACTGGAACTGAAGAACACGGTGAGCCTGACGCTCACGCTCACACTCCTGAAAGAGCAAAACAAAGGGTTAATAATAGGCATATCTCCACCAGACTCCATGTAAATAATCACTACTTTTAGCGTGTATAGAGCAGCATATCTCCACCAGACTCCA
>NW_023266857.1:0-299 GCF_013103735.1 Etheostoma cragini
CTAGTATTACTACTATTAATAACTAGTATTACTACTATTAATAACTAGTATTACTATTATTAATAACTAGTATTACTATTATTAATAACTAGTATTTAGGTCAATATAGAAATCTACTTTTGGAAATTTATTAAAGTTAAAAGCATAAAAAATGTGGCTGCTTGGTCATGTTTTCATGGTTTGGTCACACACACTCACACTGACACACACACACACACACTCACACTGACACACACACACACACACACTCACACTGACACACACACACACACACTCACACTCACACTGACACACACACA
>NW_023266857.1:420-1300 GCF_013103735.1 Etheostoma cragini
CACACACACACACACACACACACACACACACACACACACACACACACACACACACACACACACACACACACACGGGTTCAACAAGGGTGGGGGGTTGAGATTGCCTCTTTTCGGCAAAAATGATATTTTGAACATCAAACATGCATTGGTGTCTAACCCACCAGACTCCATGTAAATAATCACTACTTTTAGCGTGTATAGAGCAGCATATCTCCACCAGACTCCATGTAAATAATCACTACTTTTAGCGTGTATAGAGCAGCATATCTCCACCAGACTCCATGTAAATAATCACTACTTTTAGTGTGTATAGAGCAGCATATCTCCACCAGACTCCATGTAAACAATCACTACTTTTAGTGTGTATAGAGCAGCATATCTCCACCAGACTCCATGGAACAGTGGAAAGATGAACCAAGACGGCTTTTGGTAGTTTTATTTAGGTAGTGTGTGTTACAATGATAAAAGTAGTGATTATTTACATGGAGTCTGGTGAGGTTGGTAACTGTAGTTAACGTTCAGGAAACAGCTTCCCGCCTTAATTAAACAAAGACTGGATAAATAACCAATGCGTGCAGCTTAAACAGAGGTACATTACAGTAAAGTAACGTGTTTTAATTCTGACCTGAGCGCCACTTTCAGTCATTTTAGCTTCACCTTGACAACAGAAAACCAAACGCTGCCGCTTCTGTTGAGCTCACTTCCTGTTTTGGAGGTATTACCGTAATGGACAGAGCGTAAACTCCTGTTACAGAAATGGACGGAGCGTAAACTGCTGTTACCGTAATGGACGGAGCGTAAACTGCTGTTACCGTAATGGACGGAGCGTGAGCTGCTGTTACCGTAATGGACGAAGCGTGAGCTGCTGTTACCGTAATGG
>NW_023266858.1:0-1386 GCF_013103735.1 Etheostoma cragini
TGGGATGTTATTTATCTCCCAGGTCTTTCCATAAAGAGCAGGTCTAGACCAGACTCTGGGATGTTATTTATCTCCCAGAAAGTTTTTAGTAGAAAGTTTCCAGTTTTTATCCTTAAAATAATCTGACTTCCTTTTAATTTTCCAACTTTTCTCCTTTTTCTAAAAAATATTTAGACTTTTAATATTCAGAACCACCGAGTAACACGCTGATAGACATCTGTAACTAACTGACATCACAGCGAGACACACACACACACACACACACTCATTCTACACCCACCTGGACTCTGAATCAGCTGCTTTGAGTGTTTTAATGTTCTCTGTTGCACTTCTTCCTGTCTCCATGTCTGAGATGTGTGTGATGATGCTGACTCATCTCTGTGTCTGATTGGATGATTCGGTGATACCGGTGCTGTGGGTGGAGCGGCTGGCTGGAGGCTGCAGCCTCCTGCAGAGCGCCTGCTGACCTGCTGACTCATGCTGTCCCCCAGACCCAAAGCCTTACAGGGACCTGCATGTGGGGTCTAGTTCTGGTTCTTAGAGCTGTTAAGTTGCACAAGAGCAGCCCTTTCCCCTGTTGCCATGGGAATGTTATCACTGATTACATCACGTGACAAGACGGTCTCTTCTTCATCAAACTGTAGTTTTTGCAAGTTAGTCTTCCTCATCCTCCTATTCCTTCTCCTCCTTCTCCTATTCCTTCTCCTCCTTCTCCTCCTCCTCCTCCTTCTCCTCCTCCTCCTTCTTCTTCTCCTCCTCCTCCTTCTTCTCCTCTTCCTCCTCCTCCTTCTTCTCCTCCTCCTCCTTCTTCTCCTCTTCCTCCTCCTCCTCCTATTCCTTCTCCTCCTTCTCCTATTCCTCCTCCTTCTCCTCCTCCTCCTCCTCCTTCTTCTCCTTCTCCTCTTCCTCCTCCTCCCTCTGTTTCCTCCACCTTCTCCTCTTCCTCTTCCTCCTCCTCCTCCTATTCCACCCAGAGGAGGAACTAGAGAAACTTCCATTTCCAGCCAGGAGATATTAAATGTAAATAGGAGATGCTCGGCGGATGGATACACAGAGAAGAAATAGTTCCAGCCTGTAACTCCCTCTGCAACCACACACACTTAGTCAGAGTACTGTGTGTCCACAGAGCTGAGCTGTGACCTCTGACCTTTGACCTTTGTAATGACCTATAATGATTTCCACTGTCTGTTTGTCATGTTGTGCTGTCGATGATGTCATCGGAGCTGCGGGGGAGCGTAACACATCACTCACTTTCTACTCTAGTCTCAAATCACTCCGCCTCACCTCACCATCACTCACCTCTGTGTTCCAGACATCCATCTCACCTGCACACACACACACACACACACACACGCACGCACACGCACACGCACACACGCACACACA
>NW_023266859.1:0-1075 GCF_013103735.1 Etheostoma cragini
TGCTAACCGATGAGCTAACCGCTATCTGATGAGCTAACCGATGAGTTTAACTGCTATCTGATGAGCTAACCGATGAGTGTAACTGCTAACCGATGAGCTAACCACTATCTGATGAGCTAACCGATGAGTTTAACTGCTATCTGATGAGCTAACCGATGAGTTTAACTGCTAACCGGTGAGTGTAACTGCTAACCGATGAGCTAACCGATGAGTGTAACTGCTATCTGATGAGCTAACCGATGAGTTTAACTGCTAACCAATGAGCTAACCGATGAGTGTAACTGCTAACCAATGAGTGTAACTGCTATCTGATGAGCTAACCGATGAGTTTAACTGCTATCTGATGAGCTAACCGATGAGTTTAACTGCTAACCGATGAGCGTAACTGCTAACCGATGAGTGTAACTGCTAACCGATGAGCTAACCGATGAGTGTAACCGCTAACCGATGAGTTTAAACGCTAACTACTGACATATCTGATGAGTTAACTGCTAACTGCTGAACTAACGCAACCTGAGTTTAACCGCTAACCGATGAGTTTAACCTAACTGCTAACCAATGAGTTTAACCTAACTGCTAACTGATGAGATATCTGATGAGTTTAACAACGCTTAAATCCGCGCGAGCGGGCTGACGAGGAACCGACGTTCATCCCAGCCTCCATTATTACATTGTTACAGTAAAACCTTAAAATCCGGTATAAATCCGGTAACCCCCGCTCCCCGCAGGCAGCGGCCCACCCGCCCGGGACACACTCACCATGTTTGCGGTTCTGATGGCTCCGATTCAGACGGATTCACCGAACAAACCCAAAAAATTAACCTGCGGAGTTCCCGCCAGGCTCTTCTTTATCACAGATTCAAAGGAAGTGACGTGCAGCAGCGGAAGTGCTCCGACACAACCAAGGACACACGGTAAAGCGTTCCCCGCTCCACACACATGATTCCGTCTGTGCAAAGGGAGTTTATTTATTAATAATCAAATAAACACTTTTAATCCCAGCATATCTCCACCAGACTCCATGTAAATAATCACTACTTTTAGTGTGTATAGAGCAGCATATCTCCACCAGACT
>NW_023266860.1:0-2559 GCF_013103735.1 Etheostoma cragini
GGTGGTTAATCCACCCCCTTTAGATGATCTGATTCATTTCCAAACCAGTCCAAATTACCAATTTACAAGTTATTGAATTGACATGTCAATGAGAAACATACATGTGTACGGACAAGGCTAGCAGCAACAGCGCCGCAACAGAAACATTTTTGGTGTGCATAGACCAAGAAAATGCCACACAACAGAAATGCCATGCTCACGCCACACAGGCAGTGTGCAGGAGGCCTTACCCCGGACTTCCACCAACTGCGGATCCATTCCGCTTCGTGTCTGCTCTGTGATCCGCAGTCCATCAACACCTACCTGATGGGCCACTGAAGTCACAAGGACCCACGGGATCTCGTAAATTCATGTATGATCACGCGATATAACAGGATGTTGTTTCTATAAACAGAACCACAAAACCTGATGAATGAACTAGCTTAAACTTGCATTGCTCTGAATTTTATGTGTTTTCATGTATCATCTTAAGTTTGTGTTGATGTAGTGTTTCTGTGTAAATGTAACATGCCTTTTTCATTTGCTACCAGGGATAAATGAGTACCATGGGGATTGGGTAGACATGATGATGGGATGCAAACAGAAGTAATGACTGCAACAAGGTGCTGCAGGGATTTGAACCCTGGATCTCCTGTTTACTAGACAGGTACTAACAGTTAAGCCACAGCATCCCCTTGAATACTACTCACAAACAAAACAAGAAACTTACTCTCATTCAGAAGCCATAGAAGAGCGGTGCAATATTTCATCTGAGTGATGGCTTGTGGGAAGAAACTGTTCTTGACTCTATTGGTTTTGGCGTAAAGTGCTCTGTAGCGCCTACCAGAGGGGAGAAGCTGGAATAGTTTGTGTCCGGGGTGATATGGGTGTCCGGAGTGAGATGGGTGAGAGGGCGCGAGGCCATCCGTCATCACCCGCACACTTGATGAGTGTCATCGGTGGAAGTCTAAACCAGTGATTCCCAAAACGGCTGACCTAACAGCGTGCAGCCCACCTGCACCTATTAAAGCCAGCATTCCACTCCACTGGTACAGACTGTTTTCAGCCACGTATAATGTTATAAGACAACATCCCATGTCACTTTTGTGCTCTGGAAAAATCAGGCAATTGGTAACTTTGTTGCACCTGTTAAGAAACACATCCATACACTTCTTTAAATGAGAACCAGACACTGCTGGGATTTGGAACCAGGATCTCCTGTTTACAAGATAGGCGGTTTAACCACTAAGCTACAGCGCCTTCTACAGATAAGCCTGTCTTGCAAAAATACAGTGAGCTAATGAACAGGTCCATCCATCTTCGTCCAGCAGCTCCAGTAGGGGACCCCTATGAACTCAGGCAATGAAAACAGCTTGACGTGTCCTTGAGCGACGCCTCAGGACTCCCTGTTCATAGGCAGGCCTACCGAGAACAGCAGAAGTCCTATGCAAGGACCTTGAGAAATGAGAGACCCTTTCCCCAAAGCCCTGGTAAAATCCAAAGCCATAAGTCCCCTCATCACAAAGGTCATTAACCACTCCCTCCGGTCAGGCCATGTGTCATGGAAAGCCATGAAAAGCTTAAAACACAGTCTTAATTTAGTCCTCCTCAACAGTCAACATAGCGTTTGCCATGTGGCATGTCACTTTTTGTTTCTCCCATGTTAACAGTATTGACCAATACGGTAGGCATTCTAACCTCAGCTGACACGCTCACTCCATGCAGGCAGTGTGTAGGAGCCCTAAGCTTCCAAGGTAAGACTGAAATTCATGATAATAAAAAACTTTATAATCATCACACTAAAGTTGCAAAAACACCTCCAACAAAAGGCTTTTATTTGCTTTAATAATAATAATAATAATAATACATTTTATTTAACACAACTTTGTGAACACTCAAGGTCGCTTTACAGACAATAAAAGACAGATACAGGGAACAGAAAAGTTTAAGTAGTTATAACAAAACAAATAAAAAAAAATAAAAATAAAAAAAATAAATAAAAAAAAAACAGAAAACAGAAAACAAAAAACAAAACAAACAAAAACAAAAACAAAAACAAAACAAAAACAGGAACAGTGTATTTACCTATAAGCAAGCTGGAACAGATGGGTTTTTAGTCTAGTTTTGAACAGGGAGAGAGAGTTGATACTGCGGAGGTCAGGTGGGAGTGAGTTCCAGAGCTGAGGAGCAGAGCGGCTGAAGGCTCTGTTCCCCATGGTGACAAGTCAAGCTGGGGGGACAGTGAGGTGGATAGAAGAGGAAGATCTGAGGGAACGTGAGGGGACGGTGATGTGAAGGAGATCTGATAGATATGGAGGAGCAAGGTTATGGATGGCTTTGAAAGTATGGAGAAGGATTTTAAATTGTATTCTGAATTGAACTGGAAGCCAATGGAGCTGCTGAAGGACCGGGGTTATATGATGAAATGAGGGGGTTCTGGTGATGACACAAGCTGCTGAGTTCTCAAGAAGTTCAAGTTTATGGAGGGATTTTTGAGGAAGACCAAAAAGGATGGAGTTACAGTAGTCAAGGCGGGAGGTGATGAGGCTGTGGATAAGGATGGAGGCAGTGTGAGTGGTA
>NW_023266861.1:0-1950 GCF_013103735.1 Etheostoma cragini
ATGTAGAAAAAAGTCATAGTATAGCATGTCGAAAAAAGTCATAGTATAGCATGAAGAAAAAAGTCATAGTATAGCATGTCAAAAAAAGTCATAGTATAGCATGTAGAAAAAAGTCATAGCATAGCATGTCAAAAAAAGTCATAGCATAGCATGACGAAAAAAGTCATAGTATAGCATGTCGAAAAAAGTCATAGCATAGCATATAGAAAAAGTCATAGAATAGCATGTCGAAAAATGTCATAGTATAGCATGTCGAAAAAAGTCATAGTATAGCATGTAGAAAAAATTCATAGTATAGCATGTCGAAAAAAGTCATAGTATTGCATGTAGCAAAAAGTCATACTATAGCATGTTGAAAAAAGTCATAGCATAGCATGTCGAAAAAAGTCATAGCATAGCATATAGAAAAAGTCATAGTATAGCATGTGGAAAAAAGTCATAGTATAGCATGTGGAAAAAAGTCATAGTATAGCATGTAGAAAAAAAGTCATATTATAGCACGACGAAAAAAGTCATTGTTTAGCATGTAGAAAAAAGTCATAGTATAGCATGTTGAAAAAAGTCATAGTATAGCATGACGAAAAAATTCATAGTATAGCATGTTGAAAAAAGTCATACTATAGCATGTCGAAAAAAGTCATAGTGTTGCATGTAGAAAAAAGTCATAGTATAGTATGACGAAAAAAGTCATAGTATAGCATGTAGAAAAAAGTCATAGTATAGCATGTCGAAAAAAGTCATAGTATGGCAGTATCAAAAGTCATTGTTTAGCATGTCGAAAAAAGTCATAGTATGGCATGTATCAAAAGTAATAGTATAGCATGTAGAAAAAAGTCATAGTATAGCATGTAGAAAAAAGTCATAGTATGGCATGTATCAAAAGTAATAGTATAGCATGTAGAAAAAAGTAATAGTATAGCATGTAGAAAAAAGTCATAGTATAGCATGTAGAAAAAAATTATAGTATAGTATGTAGAAAAAAGTCATAGTAAAGCATGTAGAAAAACGTCGTAGTATAGCATGTAGAAAAACGTCATAGTATAGCATGACGAAAAAAGTCATAGTATAGCATGACGAAAAAAGTCATAGTATAGCATGTCGAAAAAACTCATAGTATAGCATGTCGAAAAATGTCATAGCATAGCATGTCGAAAAAAGTCATAGCATAGCATGTCAAAAAAAGTCATAGCATAGCATGTAGAAAAAAGTCATAGTATAGCATGTAGAAAAAAGTCATAGTATAGCATGTCGAAAAAAGTCATAGTATAGCATGACAAAAAAAGTAATAGTATAGCATGTCGAAAAAAGTCATAGTATAGCATGTCGAAAAAAGTCTTGGTATAGCATGTCAAAAAAAGTCATAGTATAGCATGTAGAAAGAATTCATAGTATAGCATGTCGAAAAAAGTCATAGTATGGCTTGTAGCAAAAAGTCATACTATAGCATGTTGAAAAAAGTCATAGCATAGCATGTCGAAAAAAGTCATAGTATGGCTTGTAGCAAAAAGTCATACTATAGCATGTTGAAAAAAGTCATAGCATAGCATGTAGAAAAAAGTCATAGCATAGCATGTAAAAAAAGTCATAGTATAGCATGTAGAAAAAAGTCGTAGTATAGCATGTCAAAAAAGTCATAGTAAAGCATGTCGAAAAAAGTCATAGTATAGCATGAAGAAAAAAGTCATAGTATAGCATGTAGAAAAAAGTCATACTATAGCATGTTGAAAAATGTCATAGTATAGCATGTAGAAAAAAGTCATAGTATAGCATGTCGAAAAAAGTCATAGTATAGCATGAAGAAAAAAGTCATAGTATAGCATGAAGAAAAAAGTCATAGTATAGCATGAAGAAAAAAGTCATAGCATAGCATGACGAAAAAAGTCATAGCATAGCATATAGAAAAAGTCATAGAATAGCATGTCGAAAAATGTCATAGTATAGCATGTCGAA
>NW_023266862.1:0-1817 GCF_013103735.1 Etheostoma cragini
TTGCTCTGGAGGAGACTACTAGAACTGTTGGGTCCTTGTAAATTATGGAGTGTGGTCTATCTGTAAAGTGTCTTGAGAAAACTCTTGTTATGAATTGTTACTATAAATAAAATTGAATTGAATTGAATTGATTCCAGATCGGCCAATCTGAGGTATCATCTTCTCAAAGGCAGAGCAGGATACCCAGGGCTCTGTTTACACCTATCACCATTTCTAGCCACTGGGGGGGGGGGGCCTATAGGCAAGCTTGGGGGGGAGCATATTAATGTAAAAACCCTCGTAAAGGGACACTTTAATGACGTGGGACCTTTAAATTATCTGTATCTGCTTTTGCAAGTGTTTAGTTTTAGTTCACGTTATTTTAGACTGAATCAAGCTGTCAGCTAGCGGTTAGCTGAATTAGCTGTTAGCTAGCGGTTAGCTGAATTAGCTAATAGCTAAGCTAACATTAGCTTCCCGTGGAGGCTAACGGCAAAGCGCTGCAACTCCGACGGAAAGTGAGGAACAGATCGTGCAGTGTCTTAAATCCTCATAAAACAGGATTATCATCTTTGTCTTAATGGATTATCCAGTTTTATGAGGATTTGCCCCCCCGGCGTCCTCACCCCGACGTCTTTGACCCTCAGTCGGGCTTCGTGTCCAGACAGCGCCGTCTCGATCCGGTCTCCCTCCTGGTTCAGCCTCTGGAGCTCCACCCCCTGCTCCAAACACCCCTTCCTGCTGGTCCACAGCCGATCAAGCTCGGACCAATCAGCCTTCAGGTTGTCGAGCGCTTGTTGGATGTCGACGCCTCCTGTCTTCCCATTGGACGAGCCCTGCAGAAGAGACTTCCCCGATTTCTCCAAGTCTTTCCATCTGAGAAGACACAAACACGGTGGACTTCACTTCACTGTTAAATATATTATATATTTAATATAATATATTACTATTATCTTATCATGGAAGCAAATAAGAGACATAAGTCTTTGAACTTTAACAGCCAATAAAAACTTCTCCCTCCTGGTTTCTTCAAAATAATTTGTCAAAAAAAGACAAATGTCAAAATAAATGACTAAATGACATTTAAAATTTTTATATTTTTTCAAATTTTATACAATATATTTTTACATATTTTAAATATTTTATATTTTATATTTTTTTCCTTTTATATTTTGTTATATTCTTTTATTTTTTATTTATTTATATTTTAAAATTTTTATTTATTTTTATATTTTTTGCATTTTTACATTTTTTATATTGTTAGTATTTTTATATATTTTTTATAATTTTGAATTTTTTTTATATTTTTTATATTTTTTATATTTTTTATATTTTTACATTTCATATTTTTATCTGTTGACACTGTAAAGGTTTTGTTTGAATCTCGTTGCACAGGTACTGAACTTGTGTGAAATGACAATAAAGTTATTCTATTTTATCCTGTACCTGCTCCCGTGCTCCTCCATCTCCAGGCGGAGCTCCTGGTGTTGCCCCAGCAACGCCACGGCGGCAGCCACGTCTGCGGCCGTCTCCTCCTGCAGGAGGCGCTCCTGCACGGAGCCGGTCCAGTGCTGCAGCTCCTTGGCCCGGTGCTGAAAGCTCTGCAGCTGGCGGGCGTCCTCCAGGAGGCGCTGTCTGTCTGCAGCCTGGCGCTTCACCTGGGACACAACAAGAGAGGAAGACGGGGGTCAGCTCCTCATTAAAACTCCTTAAAATACAGGGGCATAAGTATACCCCCCCTATGTTAAAATACACGGGGCAATACGTATACCCCCCCTATGTTAAAATACAGGGGCATAAGTATACCCCCCCTATGTTAAAATACAGGGGGCATAAGT
>NW_023266863.1:0-1279 GCF_013103735.1 Etheostoma cragini
CCCCCCCCCCCCCCCCCCTTCTCCTTCCCCCCCTCCCTGTATCTTCTGAAACCCCATCTCCCTATTTCATCCCCTTCTATCCCCCCCTCTCCTTTCTCCATCCTTTCCCACTAAGTATCCTCTATTTCCGTCTATTTTAAATTCCTTCCCTCGACTCCCGCCCCCTGTCTGTCATTGGTCAGCCACGCTGGCCCCTGGCCGTCCTATTGGCCAGGAAACCTCTTAAGTAACGTACTGCCCGACCAATCGAGACTGTGGAATTCGTGAACTAGTTTTAACAGAACTGAATCCAGGATTACATAATGAATACATTCCAGCGCGGGCACACAGGCGAGGTCTGCATCTGGAGCAGGTTGACCCGCTCGTTTTAAAGTGGACTAACCGGCGATTTTCAGGACCAGAACGACCCGGGAAGCGGGGATCTGGACTCAGCACCGGTTTGGTAAACCTGGTGCAGGTTGCACATCCACCCGCGTACAGCCATGCTCTCACGGCGCCATGCGCCACCCCCGTGCCCAGGAGGACTAATACTGTGCAGGAGCTACACGCCCAGTGCCATGCAAAGACCGGACCGGGTCGCGTCAGACCTGGACCGGACTCGGACCAAATCCCCGGATCACAAAGAAACCTGGAAAAGGAGTTTTAACCCGGACTCGGGAACTTTTAAGACTTGTGGCCATAATTGTAAAAAAAAAAAGAAAAAAAAAAAGAACGATTATAATAATAATAATATTAATAATTAAGGACGATGATGAAAAAGTTTAAATGTTCAAAAAAGGAAGCAAAAAAAAACCAAAAAAAGAAATGTTACCATGTTATAGGAACTGTGGACGGACCGGACGGACTTGTATAAAGCTGAACATTAGACTACTACGTCAAAGAGAGAGCCAGGGGACGGACAGAGACACGTCCGGGCTGAACCGGGCTGAACCGGGCTGACCCGGGCTGACCCGGACCGACCCGGGCTGACCCGAGCTGAACCGGGCTGACCCGAGCTGAACCGGGCTGACCCGGGCTGACCCGGGCTGACCCGGGCTGACCCGGACCGACCCGGGCTGACCCGAGCTGAACCGGGCTGACCCGAGCTGAACCGGGCTGACCCGGGCTGACCCGGACCGACCCGGGCTGACCCGAGCTGAACCGGACTGAACCGGACTCGGCTAGTATCCGCTCTGTATGTCAACAGCAGGAGAGGAAACGGGGCTTTTCGGTACTTTTCATTTGCCAAAATGGACGTTTCTTTGAAGTGGACTGTGATGCATCGGATGGGGGGGGGGGG
>NW_023266864.1:0-520 GCF_013103735.1 Etheostoma cragini
AGTGGAAGATGTTGATGCTTCTGTCAGGAGAGATCTCATCACTGTTCATCTCCTTCAGGTTGTTGATGGCTCTCTGGATGATTTCTGGACTGTTGTTTGTCCGACCCAGCAGGCCTCCTAAGAGTCTCTGGTTGGACTCCAGAGAGAGGCCATGAAGAAAGCGGACAAACAGGTCCAGGTGGCCATTTTTACTCCTCAGGGATTTCTCCATGGCTCTCTTCAGAAAGACATCCAGGGATGGGTAATTGTCATGTTCACTGTCACCACGGCTATCTTTCTTTCCAAAAGACTTAGAAATCTTCTTGAGAAAAGACTTTGAGTTTGAGTCCCTATGCTTGACGTCTGGTCTCAGGAAGTCCTTGAGTACATGTGTGTTCCTGTTGGTGTAACAGTGGAACAGGTAGACTGCAGCCAGAAACTCCTGAATGCTCAGATGAACAAAGCAGTAGACAGTTTTCTGGAAGACCAAACTCTCTGTTTTGAAGATCTGTGAACAGACTCCTGAGTACAGCGAGGCCTC
>NW_023266864.1:530-976 GCF_013103735.1 Etheostoma cragini
AGACCACAGCGCTCCAGGTCTTCTTGGTAGAACATGATGTTTCCTTTCTCCAACTGTTCAAACGCCAGCCTCCCCAGCTTCAAAAGAACTTCCCCATCAGCCTCCGCCAGCTCCTGTGGACTCGTCTCATGTCCCTCAAAATATTTGAGTTTCTTCCTCTTTGTCTGAACCACCAGGAAGTGGGAGTACATGTCAGTCAGGGTCTTGGGCAGCTCTCCTCTCTGGTCTGTAGTCAACATGTGGTCCAGAACTGTAGCAGTGATCCAGCAGAAGACTGGGATCAGACACATGATGTGAAGGCTCCTGGATGTCTTGACGTGGGAGATGATTCTGCTGGACAGCTCTTCATCACTGACTCTCTTCCTGAAGTACTCCTCCTTCTGGACGTCAGTGAAGCCTCGTACTTCTGTTACCCTGTCAACACACGCAGGAGGGATCTGATTGGC
>NW_023266864.1:986-1767 GCF_013103735.1 Etheostoma cragini
CGGGAAGTTATCCAGACGAGAGCCGAGGGAAGCAGCTTCCCCTGGATGAGGTTTGTCAACAGAACGTTGACTGAGGACTTGTGTGTGACATCAGGAACAGTTTCATTGCTGTTGAAATCCAGTGAAAGTCTGCTTTCATCCAGGCCGTCAGAGATGAAGAGAAGTCTGGAGGCAGCGAGCTGCTCTGCTGGGATCTCCTGTAATGTTGGATGGAAAACACGGAGCAGCTCCAAAAGACTGTACTGCTTATCTTTGATCAGGTTCAGCTCCCTGAAGGAAAGAGGAATCACCAGATCGACATCTTGGTTCTCCAGCCCATCGGCCCAGTCCAGACAGAACTTCTGCACTGAGAAGGTTTTTCCAACGCCAGCGATGCCAATCATCATAACAACTCTGATGGGTTTCTGTTTGCCAGGTGAGGCTTTAAAGATGTCGCTGCACTGGATTGGAGAGTCATGGAGGGTCTCCATCTTGGAAGACTTCTCCAGCTGCCTCACCTCATGTTGGATATTAACCTCTCTCAGTCTGTCTGTGATGTAGACCGCAGTGTAGATCCTGCTGAGGAGGGTTCCACTTCCTGTTTGCTCAGCTCCTTCAGTCACACGTTCATATGTCCTCTTCACTCTGATCTTATGTGCATGCTGACCACCGATCACTAGAGGAAAGAAAACGGTGAAAGATCAAATTAAGTTTCCCCCGCTCTGCTGTTTCCCCCTCTTATTCCCCCTGCTCTGGTGTTCCCCCCTCTCATTCCCCCTGCATGTTGATGAGATATGAGGTT
>NW_023266864.1:1777-2887 GCF_013103735.1 Etheostoma cragini
TTAGTTCTTCTACTGGAGATAAAACCCTTTTGGGTCCAAACTTAAAGCTTGAAGACTAAAACGTAGCGGTGGAGATGGAGCATCAGAGAAGCAGCAACAGAAAAAGATTGTTTCCATCAGCAGGAAGTTAACAAAGCATGACTAAAACATTCAAGAGACAGTCAAATAAAGCTATGTGAGAGGACAGACAGGAACACAGGAGAATTGATACAGAGAAGGAAAAACATTCAGTTAAATGGCAGGTAGAATTAATATGTAATGATATTCATAATGATGGTAAAGGTCGGTGCTGTATGACACAGCAGTCGTCTTGGAAACATGAAGACATCAGCAGACAGATGGACAAACTTACTTTTTCTAGAGCTGCTCTGACTGGCTGTCTGCAGTCCAGCTCTGGTTCTGGTTCTGGTTCTGGTTCTGGTTCTGGACAGCTCCTCCTCAGAATCATCTCTCCTCATCTCTCTGTGAGTTCAGTATTAAATCATTGATACTTGTTATTGATCCCCAGTGGGGAAATTATAATTTACACTCTGTTAAAACACACTGGCCAGAAATACACATGCATAAATGGAGAGATGTCAGAGTGTTGGACAGGCACCCTGAGTGGTTTGGGGGTCGGTGCCTTGCTCAAGAGCACCTTGGCAATGCCCAGGAAGTGAACTGGCATCTCTCCAGCTACCAGTTCACTCTCTGGACTGTTGGTCCGTACGTTTTTATTATTATTAGTAGAGGAATGAGACATTTTTTTATTGGAAAGATTTTTGTACTGGTCTTTACCAACCTCCTCTGCCATAGACCTTTCAGTCCCTCCTACACACTCAGCTGTTTTTAAGCAGTTTGAGCCTGTATCCCTTTCCTCACTATCTAAGATAGTTCAGAGTCTGGGGCTTACAAATTATCCCTCAGATATCCTTCCCCCACGTCTTTTAAGGAGGTTTTTAATACTGTTGGGTCCAGCATTCCTATTTTAATAAAAACATGTCTGAGTGCAGGTTGTGTCCCAGCTGCCTTTAAACAGGCTGTTATCAAAAAGGCTCTTATCAAAAAATCTGATCTGGATCCTGACGTTCTCTCTTACTTCAGGCCTATTTCCAAACTACCTTTTCTCTC
>NW_023266864.1:2897-4503 GCF_013103735.1 Etheostoma cragini
GAGAAAATAGTCTTGAACCAATTACAAACATTCCTCAACAACCATGGCATCCAGGAGAAGTTCCAATCTGGCTTTAAACCACGGCATAGTACAGAAACAGCACACGTTTTTAATGATCTCCTTCTAACGGTGGATTCAGGCCACGCTGCTGTGCAGGTGCTTCTAGACCTGACTGCTGCTTTTGATACTTTAGATCACACAATCCTGTTATCTGGCCTTGAACACTGTGTAGGTATTAAAGGTATTGTCTTGAAATGTTTCCAGTCATACTTGACTGATAGGAGCTTCTCTGTTCATTTAGCTGAACACTCTTCGTCAGCTGCTCCACTTACCTGCGGGGTCCCTCAAGGCTCTAGTCTGGGCCCTATCCTCTTTTCACTGTACATGCTGCCACTGGGTTCCATTTTTCCAAAACACAACATCTCCTATCATTGTTTTGCTGATGATGTCCAAATCTACTTACATATTAAAATCTATAACCAAAGAGTGTGTGCAGCCTTTTATTTCTGAAGCCCGATTCTTCTGTAGAATTAAACTAAACAATCTCAGTGTTCAAGAATTCAAGTAGGACTTCAAAATACTTGCAGTTTGACCACAGCATAAATAAACAATATGTTCTGGAAGACAACATGTCAACCAAGTCTAAGTAAAGACAGAGGTAAGAAAATTGAGAATTAATTACAGTAATGAAAAATAGAAACATGGAAATACATGAAAGTATTTATAAGTGTAGCAACAGGCGAAATAAATGAATCAATGTGGAACTAAACAAATCAAAGAACTCTTGAAATTTCAGAAGTGTAAATTATAGTGGAAAAAAGATTAAAAAGCAATACAACTTCTTGATTCCAAGGTGAATGTAGTTGAACTACTAGCAAGCTATGGCAAAATGTATACGTGAACTAATAGTGTGATTGGACTGCTCAAAGGAGGTAAAAACCTGGATGGAGTTAAACTTCCTCACTCTGAACAAAAATAAAACAGAAATCATCACGTTTGGACGTTCGGACGCACTGGGGGACCCTTTTGGCATTTTGGGCCCTTTAGACTCCCAAAATCGATCCACTATTCAAAATCTTGGTGTTTGTTTTGAACCTCATTTACTTTACGTAAACAAATCAGTGCAGTTGTCAAGACCAGTTTCTTCCAGTTAAGACTCATAGCTAAAATAAAGGCTTATCTTCCTTCAAAAGACCTTGAAAAAGTCATCCATGCTTTTATCACTGCTCGGATGGATTATTGTAATTCTTTATATATGGGTCTACACCACAAATCTTTAAATCGGCTCCAGCTAGTCCAAAACGCAGCTGCTCGCCTTTTAACTAAAACGAAAAAACGTGAACACATAACGCCAGTCCTGGCCTCCCTCCACTGGCTACCTGTCCGTTACAGGAAAGATTTTAGATTTTATTGCTTGTTTTTAAGGCCTTAAATGGTTTGGCGCCATCCTACCTGGCTGATCTCTTATGCCATCATTCTCCAGTCAGAACGCTGAGTTCGTCAAATCAGCTGCTCTTGGATGTCCCTAGATCAAAGCTAAAAAATAAGGCCGATAGAGCCTTTGCAGTGGGCGCCCCCACCCTATGGAACAACCTCCCCATGCATA
>NW_023266864.1:4513-5979 GCF_013103735.1 Etheostoma cragini
ACAGACCTTACAAACGTTTAAATCGCTGCTTAAGATGAACTTGTTTGCTGTAGCTTTAAAACCTTGTCACCTGGTTTCTGATGTTTTAAAGTGTTGTTGTTTGTCTCCCTGTGATGTATTTTGGTTGGAGTGATTTTTACACTTGTTATTTATGTATTTAACATTGACCCTGTTCAGCGCTTTGGTCAACTGTTGTTTTTAAATGTGCTATAGAAATAAAATTGACATTGACATTGACCTTGAATGAGTTGGTGTCAGTTCTCTTACTTTGTGTCTGGGGGTCCAGGTCCAGTACTGAGGTCTGGAGGTTCTCTTCTGGACCAGTCACTCTTCATAGACAACCAGCCTGATACTCCAGACTCTGCTCCGTCCTCTTCTTCCTCCAAATCAGTAATCTTCTGATCTGAAGTCAGTCTGAGAGGAACAACAGCAACACTGACTGGGAGCTCACAAATAATAATAGTTGTCAGTTGGCATCAGCGAACCAGGGAGCTCGGGAAAGCGGAACTCAAAGCGTAGCGCGGGGGGGCAAACGTGAGTAAATTTGGAGAGGTGTGAGCCGCAAGGTCAGTGGTACATTACT
This sequence comes from Etheostoma cragini, assembly GCF_013103735.1. Taxonomy (NCBI): domain Eukaryota; kingdom Metazoa; phylum Chordata; class Actinopteri; order Perciformes; family Percidae; genus Etheostoma; species Etheostoma cragini. The sequence continues at coordinate 5,097 of NW_023266864.1, forward strand.
GTTGAAACATCCCAGAGCCCCAAAGGATTATTAATAACCTCTGGTATGTCTGGTTTTATTTTCTGTTAAAGCTCGTAAATCATCAACCCTTTTGTCCATAGTCAACATATAAACATTGTTTCTCTTCAGGATAAACTGGGCTATTAGAATATTTGTGCTGCACTGATGTCACTTGAATGTTAAAAAGGTTGTAGGACCATAAAGACAAATAAATAAATAAAAAATACGGAACATGAATCTCACAGATATATGTTGATATTACACACACAGCCATGCCACATGAGGATGTCTGTTGCCTAAAACAGTACTGTGAATCTGGAGTCATCCAGTGCCAAATACACATATTGAACATTATAACTCATATAAAGGACACATTAGTTACATTTCTCACATCCAGTGTATCAATCTGGCATGTAACAGGACGGATAAACAAAGACATCGGCAGATGTTAGCTTTGAGCTCTAAAAGACAGAATGTTTCTACTAGTTATATTATTAAGCTACAAAGTTATGAATCAGAAGTGCCGTTTGATGTCATATACGATGCAGTCAACCTCAGAAAGGATAAAATGGCCCAAAATGGTCTACATTGATTTTAGCGGCCCCTAACAGTCTATCTTTACCAACTTTGGTACAGAGCCACCAAGCAGAATGACAGACACCCACCACAGGTTTGGTGTTGATATCAGGAGATCCAGTAGGATCCAGGGAACAAGTGGATATAAGGTTTTTAAAGGTCCGATGTATGGTTTGGGAGTTATAGGGCCAAACGTGGGTTTCTTCTGCTATAGCGCCGCCTAGTGGTGGAAGTGGGTCAATGTTTGCGTCTGAGGTCTTTGCGGAATTTTGGGACTGTACGGTTAGGCTGCAGCGGGGGGGGGGGG
>NW_023266864.1:5989-6460 GCF_013103735.1 Etheostoma cragini
GGGTTACACGGAGCTTCAATCCTTAAAAACAGCAGAGGAATCTGAAAATGAGGTTTATCAATGAGTTGGTATCAGTTCTCTTACTTTGTGTCTGGGGGTCCAGGTCCAGTACTGAGGTCTGGAGGATCTCTTCTGGACCGGTCACTCTTCATAGACCACCAGCCTGATACTCCAGACTCTGCTCTGTCCTCCTCTTCCTCCAAATCACTCATCTTCTGATCTGAAGTCAGTCTCCTCCTTCCAAAGGGGCCCCTGTTCTACGAGGGAGGGGTCTAAAGTGTAGTCTCATTTTCACATGTAGTGGCAATTACTGGAATTAATTATACATATGTGAAATTACAGAATGATTGTCCTCTTAACCCTGAACAAAACATTACCTATAGCCTCTTTTTCTTTTTTAACACACACACACACACACACACACACACACACACACACACACACACACACACACACACACACACACACACA
>NW_023266865.1:0-1321 GCF_013103735.1 Etheostoma cragini
GGACCACTAAGGTCTATATAAAGAGACTTCAGATCCAGTATTAGGGACCACTAAGGTCTCTATAAAGAGACTTCAGATCCAGTACTGGGGACCACTAAGGTCTCTCTAAAGCGTCCCCAGAGCAGCGTGTCGTGGCCCTTTAATGTAACATGTAAACCTGATGAATTGATGCGTAGAGAACTTTCAGCCTGAGAGGAAAATGATTTTCTCGTTCCCAGCGAGACTTTGCATGAAAGAGCAGTTAGGAGGTTGATGTAAAACGTAGAGAGGACGATGACAGCTGCACACCTGCAGTCAGACGGAGACGGAGACGGAGACGGACAGAGACCACGATGGAGACACTTCTTCTGAGCATCATCCTCTCCGGGGCAGGTCAGTCTTTCATATGTTTTAATAACTCCCGTGAGTATGTATGTGAGCTGTATGAACTCTTCCCGATCTAGATCAAGTGGACCTTATTGTCCTTAAATTGGGGGGGTGGTTCTGAAGCCGGCGGAGAAGAAGACTCATCCAGTCCTCCAACGTCTCTGAAGGGTTAAACAGACGTTTTTGGTTTTATTTGGAACTAATTTTTTATTAAATATTTAATTACTTTGAAAAAAATATGTCTTATGTCCCCGTGTGATGTCCAGTTGGTTTAACATCTGCCTCACTAATTTATATAAAATATGAAATCTGCTCTGTTTGTCTCTGTGTGTGTGTGTGTGAGTGTGTGTGTGTGTGTGTGTGTGTGTGTGTGTGTGTGTGTGTGTGTGTGTTTGTGTGTGTCTACAGGGCTGAGTGCTGTCTCATCAGCTGCTGGACGTAAGTACTATTTCGTGTATGGCAGGAAGAACTTTACTGAAGCCCAGTAGACCTGGTCTCTGTAGACACCCTGGAGCTTATGAGGTTCCTGGCCAAGGCCCCAGATCTAGACCACATGGTCTACTCTAACAACAGCTACGTGAGTTCCCCTTTCTCCTTCATCTCTAAGAATGAAACCCTCCAGAGGAACTGAGAACTACACGTAGAGCAGGACGAAGTACTCACAGCATCCATTTGAGAGAGTAGAAGTCTCACAGTTCCTGTTTTAGAAAGACCAAATCTCTGGAAGACGTCCCCGAAAAGACTCAAATGAAAGATTTGAATATGTGGATGTTGTTCTCCATCACGAAATGTATATTAACCCTCATGTTGCCCTTATGTTGTCCTCATGTTGTCCTCATGTTGCCCTCATGTTGCCCTCATGTTGTCCTCATGATGGCCTCATGTTGTCCTCATGTTGTCCTCATGTTGTCTTCATGTTGTCTTCATGTTGCCCTTATGTTGTCCTCATGTTGTC
>NW_023266866.1:0-245 GCF_013103735.1 Etheostoma cragini
TTTTTAAAAACATCTGGATAGAAGTTTTGCCCAGAGTGCTGGATCATCTTCAAACATAACATATTGATTAAGGAGACTGCTACTCACAGGGTCTAGTTGCTAAGTATTATGTGTCAACATCTTCGTCATTGCCATATTTATCGTCATGGACAGTGAAAGCAGCAGTTCCGTAACCATCTCCATTTAAAGGATCCTGTAAGGTTGTCTTGTATGTAACTGTCAGAAACCAAACAAGACGAGGAACA
>NW_023266866.1:255-562 GCF_013103735.1 Etheostoma cragini
AGTTTATTAAAGGGAAGGGGGTAAGGGAGACTCAGAGGTACCAGAAAATCCAAAAATCAGCACATGTTGAGATGCCCAGTAGTTGAACAGCAAGAGCAGGAGCTGGATGAACCGAGAAGTCTGAAGCAGGAGAACACAGAAGTAAGCAAGCAGATCCGGGATCACCAGTGGAGAGTCAAAACGCTTTTCCCAAAACAGGCAGGTAACCGGTACTGGTAGCAGACGATCTGACAAGTGAGGACTGAAAAAACAAGGTATTATATACAGGACATGATGAGTGGTGAATGCAGTGCAGCTGGTAGGTAAT
>NW_023266866.1:609-896 GCF_013103735.1 Etheostoma cragini
CAGCGTGTTACCAGGCAGAGAGAGGGCTCATGACAGTAGCCCCCACATCGCTAGAGCAACCTGGGCTGACACTACTCTTCATCAGTGTTAGCATTGCTAGAGCAACCTGGGCGGATGCTGCCGGTGGGTAGCTCTTCAGTGATAGCATTGCACAGGTTGCGCTGTGCATGTATGCTTATCAGGCTATTTTCCTGTTACTCAGAAATTGGGGAAGCTGCCTCATGCGGAAATGTAGAAGCTGGACGTGTGTTGTATTGTATTGGATTCTGACTTTGAATTCAAATATT
>NW_023266866.1:1047-1220 GCF_013103735.1 Etheostoma cragini
TACAAGTGACCTGCATACCAATGAATGTCAGAGATGGCAAAAGTACTCACTGCCCATACACAAGTAGAGGTACAGATAATTGTGTTAAGAATAACTCTGGTGAAAGTAGAAGTACGGATTAAACTTATTTACTCAAGTAAAAGAAACAAAGTACAGGCTTAGCCACTTACTTA
>NW_023266867.1:0-3544 GCF_013103735.1 Etheostoma cragini
ATATCTCCACCAGACTCCATGTAAATAATCACTACTTTTAGCATGTATAGAGCAGCATATCTCCACATGTAAATGGGTCAATTAAGAGTTTTTGGGGGGTAATTAAAAAGAACATTGATATAAGATGACGGGTCAATTGGACCCGAGGACAACGTGAGGGTTAAGTGAAACCCTTGAATCGGTCCCCCTCTCTGATTCATTGAACTCCACCCACCTGGTTTGATGGAGGAGTGGAAACCAAGCGCTCCTGGTGCTGCTGAAGCATCCGTGTCTTCTACAGGGAGGAGGAGTTAAATATAGCACTGATGGGGAGGGGGGGTAATTATAGGCAGCAGCTGGTGGAAGGCTTTCAGACGGGGAGTCCCCTTCTCTCTTCATCCTCTCCGTTTTTGGACCTGTCAAGGTCACCGTGACAGCGTCTTTTAACCCTCATGTTGGGTTTAATTGTTATGTATTTTACAACGAATACATAAAATACTGTAAATGGAAGTACATTACCTTTGCGGGAAAAGTAATTCACAGTAACTCGCTGCCAATCGCTGCAGGAAGTTACTGTAAATTAGACGTTAAATGTGTGAGAGAGTAATCTAAAGCTGGAACTCATTAACAGAACCTGATTAGAACTACAAGTAATTAACTGAAAACCATCATCAGGAATAGGACAGTTGAGGAAAACCCTTAACCCTCATGTGGTCCTCGGGTCAAATTTGACCCGTTTTCAGATTTCTTGTCACAAAAAAAATGAGCCTTCGAAATACGTGCTGGAAATGTCAACATTAAAAATATCAAATAACTTTGGAAAAAACATTTTAAAAAAGCATCCTCAACACTGAAAAAGTGACAAAAATGTCAGAAAAATACTAATTTTATAATAATAATAATGTCTCATGGTAGACAGGTTGCAGCACAAGGGTTAAAGTTCACTGGGCCGTCATGCTAGTTAGCGGAGTAGCCTAGCATGTAGCATGCTAACAGGCTAATCAGGGTCTTTGATCACATGCATCATGGACACTTAAAGACACCGTAATCCGGCTCAGACCTGAGAAAGAGGGCAGCTATGGCAAGCGTGAGTATGAGGAATTCGTACCCGTGCATTTGGGCCTCGTGGGGGGGGCGCCGAAAAGTCTAAATCTGGAATGAGGGATTAAGGCAGAAGAAGTGAAAAGGTGGCAGCTGATAGATGGATGATGGAGGAATGGATGGATGGGGGGGTTTCCATGCCTTTTAATACACTCAGCTCCCAAAGCGGGGCAGGGAGTCACTTTACCCCTGCTGGTATTTTTAGCAGCAGAGAACACAGAGTTAGCCCGGATCCATGTCCTGGATCCATGTCCTGGATCCATGTCCTGGATGCATGTCCTGGATCCATGTCCTGGATCCATGTCCTGGATCCATGTCCCCGTCAGTCCAGCTTGCTCATTAACACCGGCATTCCTGTAATAAGCATTTTCAGGTCTAGATTCTCTGGTTTGTGGGACGTTTGAGGGCGGCTCAGTGTTTCTCAAGACCTCCAGAAAAGAGAAGTGGAACACGACTTCTTCATGCCAAGTGGGAAAAGACAAAGATTTCAATAAGATCTGCAGAGCTGTCTCCTCTTAGTCCATCTGCCGAGTCCTCTGGGGTTTTGGTCTTAGATTTCTTCTGTCCGTTAGTCATTTTTTAAGCTATTTCTAAGAATCTTAGGAGCCATTTCTGGAAAACACCCAATTAAACGTGATGCTCTGCATGATTCTTTGAGGAGAAACTCAGTTTAACTCCAAGGCACCGATGCATAAAGTCAACCACGACATCCTCAATAATCTCCACCTGCATTCCTAAAATGTCCTCTTTCATTTCTATATTCTCTGGTTTATGGGACGTTTGAGGGCAGTTCCGATTTAAAGAACTTTCTATGTCAGAAATGTGGGTTTCTGTCAACCAAACTGTAAAACCAAATCAACCAAATCAACCAAATCAACGCTCTCCACAACTTAAATAAACGATCAGTTCACTACTTTCTTTGAATTTGGGTGTTTTAATTCAATTTTATAGCATGTAAAGAAAAAATAATAACAGAATGTTGATTGAAAAGGTCAAAAACTTGGGAAAAAATTGGCTTTTCAGGCTCTAAAAACCCCTTTAACCCTGTTGTCTTCCAGAAATCAACACTTTTAATCACAGTTTTTGACGTTTTTGTCCCTTTTGACGTTCGAGGGCAGCTCAGAGCTTCTCAACACCTCCACAAGTGAGAAGGGGAACAAGATCTGCAGAGCTGCCTCTTCTTAGTCCATCCGCCTAGTAGTTTTGGTCTTAGTCGAGTAAGATTTCTTCAGTCCGTTAGTCATTTTTTAAGCTATTTCCAGGAATCTTATGAGCCATTTCTGAAAAACAGCCAATGAAACGTGATGCTCTGCATGATTCTTTGAGGAGAAACTCAGTTTAACTCAAAGGCCCCGATGCTTTAGGCGAGGACATCCTCAATAATCTCCACGGTTTTTATTGTTATTATTATTAATATTGATGTTATTGTTATCTTACTGTCTACTGCAGTAAGATACTTGCGGGAATCATCCCAAAAGAGTGAATAAAGAGAAGTCTGAGTTCCTTATCGGCACGGTGTGGTCACTTTAAGATCTACCAGTGAAAATCTCTTACACTCAACTCCCTGTTTTAAGCTTCCCCCCCCCCCCCCACGCCCACCCCCCAGCAGGGTGGAGTCTATCTGTTGGTCTGACTAGTTTCAGGGTCTATCTCCAGTTGCAGAGGGGTGATCCAGCACGCCTGTCCTCCTCCTGTCTCTCCTTCTCCGTCCAGAGGAGGTTTCTGTTCCTCCACCCGTTCTTCTTCTCTTCCTTTGGACCCCCGGATGCCTCGATCCTTCTTCTTCTGTTTGCAGTGGCTTTGATCGCCATCTATTCATCCAAAATCCCAAGACTTCGCTGTCCTTGCAGGAGATCGTCCCTTCTCCTGGCCGACCCGAGCCTTCCTCATCCCTTCCTCCCTTCAGCCCTGGGATCAGCTGATCGGGCGGACACATCCAGCTAACCAATAAGAAGCAAGCATGACAGACAAGCCGGGCATGCCGACGGGCGGCGGAGACGACGCCGGGAGCATCATGGTGCTGCTGGAGCGCGTGGCGGGCCTCATGGACAGCGTCCAGACCACGCAGCAGCGCATGGAGGAGCGCCAGCTGGAGCTGGAGACCACGGTGAAGACCATCCAGACCGACGTCATCAAGCTGACCAGCGCCCACGCCAACACCTCCTCCACCGTAGACCGGCTGCTGGAGAAGACCCGCAAGGTCAGCCGCCACGTCAAGGACGTCCGGGTGCGCGTGGAGAACCAGAACGTCCGGGTGAAGAAGGTGGAGGCCACGCAGGGGGACCTGCTCGCCAAGAACAAGTTCAGGGTGGTCATCTATCAGGTAGGAGTCCCTGGTGCTTCATGGGTACTTCACGAGCAATGACCTGTAGATAGATAGATAGAAAGATAGATAGATAGATAGATGGTTAGATAGATAGATGGTTAGATAGATAGATAGATAGATAGATAGATAGATAGATAG
>NW_023266867.1:3804-8917 GCF_013103735.1 Etheostoma cragini
ATAGATAGATAGATAGATAGATAGATAGATAGATAGATAGATAGATAGATAGATAGATGGTTAGATAGATAGATAGATAGATAATTGTTGATCCCACTAAAATGATAAATTATAGTGTTCCAGCTGCAAAATCAGTCACACAGCACAAAATATATATATAATGAAATATTAGGAAACAATAGACGTACATACAGTATGAAAAGAAAAGTTCAAGTTCAAAGGCTTGTGGTTAGTGTGATGATCCCATTGATTTTCATCCATTGGGCTTAGCTGCTAACCCTTATAGTGGAAGGGTTAGCTGCTAACCCTTATAGTGGAAGGGTTAGCTGCTAACCCTTATAGTGGAAGGGTTAGCTGCTAACCCTTCCACTATAAGGGTTAGCAGCTAAGGGTTAGCAGCTAACCCTTAGTTGTTATCTACTAAGATAACTGCTGCTCACTTCTGTGATCAACAGTGAGCAGTGGTCCTGTTGTGTACTTAGATTTTTGTATTAAATACACCAGGTACTCGGGACGGGGTATTCTTCATCCTGATGTGTTAGCAACAAAATGAAGATGGAAGAGCAACGTGTCCAGATGTGTGTGTGTCTGTGTTGGTTCTCTTTGAGTTGTCCTGGGGTCAGTTGTGAGTCACTTTCTTATTGGATAATTCTTTTGACCACGTTGGAGATCGTCCCCTGTCTTTGCCTACCCGTCCTACCCGTCCTCCCCCCTATGTGGTGCGTTCAGGTGCATTCTGGGCGTGCTAATCAGTTCACTACTTTCATTGAATGTGGGTGTTTTTTGTACATTTCAAAGCGTTTGGAGAAAAACAAATCGGTAAAAGAACTTTAACCCTCTGGAACCGAGAGGGGCGTGCACCTCTGATTCATATTTTAACCATTTAATAACCATAAAAGACAGAAACTTACCGATTGTTGCAGCTAACAGCTAACGAGTTATGAACGATTCGTCACGTTTTCGCTCATTTCTCCGAGATGTCTCTGCGTGTGTCTGTGTGTGTCTCTGTGTGTGTGTCTCTGTGTGTCCCTCTGTGTGTGTCTGTGTGTGTCTCTGTGTGTCTCTCTGTGTGTCCCTCTGTGTGTCCCTCTGTGTGTCTCTCTGTGTGTCCCTCTGTGTGTGTCTGTGTGTGTGTCTCTGTGTGTCTCTCTGTGTGTGTGTCTCTCTGTGTGTCTCTCTGTGTGTCTCTCTGTGTGTGTGTCTCTGTGTGTCTCTCTGTGTGTGTGTCTCTGTGTGTCTCTCTGTGTGTGTCTGTGTGTGTGTCTCTGTGTGTCTCTCTGTGTGTGTGTGTCTCTGTGTGTGATATCAATACATTTGTGTCAGATTCATGTCCCCTTTATGTATTTATTTATCTTTAAGGTCCTGCAGCCAGTTTTAACATTGAAGTGAGCTCAGTGCAGCCCAGTTAGTTAGTTGTGTGTCTGTGTGTGTGTGTGTGTGTGTGTCTGTGTGTGTGTGTGTGTGTGTGTGTGTCTCCTCAGTGCAGCCCAGTCTGTCCTGAATAACATGAAGTTATATCGACTGTAGACGACGGGCTGATGAAGCGTTTTTAGAGAATAAAACCAGACGGACAATGATCTGTAAAAATAAGGTAGGTCTCAGGTCTCTAACGAGCCGTATGAGTCATCCTCGGGGTTGAAATAGCAACACACCCCCCCCCTCCCCCCCGGCTTCATTTTACCTCGTTGGCCTTCACAGTGAGCAGCTGCCAGCGGGACGGGGGGGGGCGGGATATTTCAGCCGAGGACAACGTCAGCGGGCTGAAAGGTTATACCCCAGACCTGCAGCTTGGAGGCCTGCAGCTTGGAGGCCTGCAGCTGGGAGGCCTGCAGCTCAGAGACCAGCAGCTCAGAGACCTGCAGCTTGTAGACCTGCAGCTCAGAGACCTGCAGCTTGTAGACCCGCAGCTTGTAGACCTGCAGCTCAGAGACCTGCAGCTTGTAGACCTGCAGCTCAGAGACCTGCAGCTTGTAGACCTGCAGCTGGGAGACCTGCTGTCACTTAGAACACAGTGTGGATGAGTATTTAGCTACTGTAGAACCTAGACTTCTTCCTATTTAATAATAGTACTGATTACTTGGTACTTAGTCCTAATTGGTGCACATCCGAATCGCAAAACAACTTAATAAAAAATAATAAAAGAGTCTTAACCGTTCAGAGATATAACTTTTTAAAACCTATTTAAGACGTTTCTGTTTCCCACAAACAGCTACGACGTAGCTAACGCTAACCCAACCAGACTCACACTACGCTCGTTACACACACAGGGACACACACTGCTTGTTACACACACGGGGACGCACACTATGCTTGTTACACACACACAGGGACACACACTATGCTTGTTACACACACAGGGACACACACTATGCTTGTTACACACACAGGGACACACACTATGCTTGTTATACACACAGGGACACACACTATGCTTGTTCCACACACAGGGACACACACTATGCTTGTTACACACACAGTGACACACACTATGCTTGTTGCACACACTATGATTGTTACACACACAGGGAAACACACTATGCTTGTCACACACACAGGGACACACACTATGCTTGTCACACACACAGGGACACACAGCTCTAATATATATATATATATATAGGTTTATGTGAAGGCGGTGCTGGTGAAAACAGCCACGTAGGTCGATGTGACGCAGGTATAACGACCCATATTCTTTATTTTAAGATATTTTGATATTTTTGCGCGGACTTTACGAACTTCTCGCTTTCTGTCTCGCTTTAAAAGTGAGTTACCAAAGTGTAGTAAAGATGAAACTGAGCCACGACATACAGAAGAGCGGTGTGTGTGTCTCTGTGTGTGTTTGTGTGTGTGCGTGTGTGTTTGTGTGTTTGTGCGTATGCGTTTGTGTGTGTGTCTCTGTGTGTGACTGTGTGTGTGTGTGAGTGTGTGTGTGTGTTTGTGTGTTTGTGCGTATGCGTTTGTGTGTGTTTCTCTGTGTGTGACTGTGTGTGTGTGTGAGTGTGTGTGTGTGTCTCTTTGTGTGTGACTGTGTATGTGTGTGTGCGTGTGTGTGTGTGTATGTATTTGTGTGTGTGTCTCTCTGTGTGTGACTGTGTCTGTGTGTGTGTTTGTGTGTGTGTCTCTGTGTGTGACTGTGTGTGTGTGTGAGTGTGTGAGTGTGTGTTTGCGTGTGTGTGTGTGTTTGTGTGTGTGTGCTGTAAGTGACGGTGCCAGCTGATCGCTGACGGTCCAGGTTATTCTGAGTCCGACCCGTCTCCTAATATAGTAATCCAGCCCTCCACGGGTCCTGGTCCAGGACTACACGTCTTTCTTTTCTATGCTCCATAATTAAAATAATAACTATCATAACTAACTCACTTTGCACTCTTCATTATCTCAACCTGTCTATTTGGCTTCTGTGTAGAGTGTGTATATATTAGTGTGTATATATTAGTGTGTATATATTAGTGTGTATATATTAGTGTGTATATATTAGTGTGTATATAGATGTGTCCTCATATCTAAAATTAAAGCTGATGTGATTCATCAGCTGCTAACGGGCTGCGTGCATCGCTCTGATGGAGGAGATCCTCTCAGAAGCTGGGGGGGGTTCATCAGCACATACCTGTGATGTCATGGGGTCACATGGGCTCGACCTTTGACCCGCCCTCTTTGCCACCTACGCCCCGACCACAGTTTAAAAAGCCTCTGAGGTGCATTCTGGACGGGCCGGTCTTACAATGAGGTGTGTTCAGGTGCATTCTGGACGGGCCGGTCTTACAATGAGGTGTGTTCAGGTGCATTCTGGGCGTGCTGGTCTTACAGGGAGGTGTGTTCAGGTGCATTCTGGACGGGCCGGTCTTACAGGGAGGTGTGTTCAGGTGCATTCTGGGCGTGCTGGTCTTACAGGGAGGTGTGTTCAGGTGCATTCTGGGCGTGCTGGTGTTACAGGCAGGTGTGTTCAGGTGCATTCTGGGCGTGCTGGTCTTACAGGGAGGTGTGTTCAGGTGCATTCTGGGCGTGCTGGTCTTACAGGGAGGTGTGTTCAGGTGCATTCTGGGTGTGCTGGTCTTACAGGGTTGTGTGTTCAGGTGCATTCTGGGTGTGCTGGTCTTACAGGGAGGTGTGTTCAGGTGCATTCTGGGTGTGCTGGTCTTACAGGGAGGTGTGTTCAGGTGCATTCTGGTCTTACAGGGAGGTGTGTTCAGGTGCCTTCTGGGCGTGCTGGTCCACAATCCTTTTATTTCTTTATCTTTATTTCTACTCTGATATTTGCAATTGTAACCCATAATTATACCTAGTATTTTAGTTAAAAAGCAAATATTATGAATTATTTTGACTAAAAGTAAGGATCAGAGGAATTAAAGAGCGTTAGAAGGAATCCATTTTTGTGGTAATTTGGTTAAAAAGAAACTCAGATTTCAGATATAGACACAGATATATTTTTAAAGGGTTAGACTTGACATTAAAATGTGTGTGTAACGTGATCTTTGGTCACAGAGCGGTGCGTGACGTGTCCTGAAGCTGAAAGTGATCCAGCTTTCAGCTTCAGCAGAAACAGCTGCTGCGGTTATTTCTGGAGGCAGGTCAAGGCTGCACGCTAACAGCTACAGCTACATGGCACGCTAACAGCTACAGCTACAGCTACATGGCACGCTAACAGCTACAGCTACAGCTACATGGCACGCTAACAGCTACAGCTACATGGCACGCTAACAGCTACAGCTACAGCTACATGGCAGGCTAACAGCTACAGCTACATGGCACGCTAACAGCTACAGCTACAGCTACATGGCACGCTAACAGCTACAGCTACATGGCATGCTAACAGCTACAGCTACAGCTACATGGCACGCTAACAGCTACAGCTACACTGCACGCTAACAGCTACAGCTACATGGCACGCTAACAGCTACAGCTACATGGCACGCTAACAGCTACAGCTACACTGCGTGCTAATAGCTACAGCCACAGCTACATGGCACGCTAACAGCTACAGCTACATGGCACGCTAACAGCTACAGCTACATGGCATGCTAACAGCTACAGCTACACGGCACGCTAACAGCTACAGCTACAGCTACATGGCACGCTAACAGCTACATCTACAGCTACATGGCGCGTTAACAGCTAC
>NW_023266868.1:0-1565 GCF_013103735.1 Etheostoma cragini
ACACACACACACACACACACACACACACACACACACACACACACCCCCGCCCGACCTGACCAACATGCACCCGTCATGTTTAGAAAATAACTCTGCGGTCCAACACACACAGCGCCTCCACCGCTGGAATAAATCTCTATTTCCCTTGGCCACTTTCTTCATTACCAACCAATCAGAGGCCGGCTCAGCAGCCTCATTAACATCTCATTAACATACCGTCTAAATAATGCCCAATGTCTGCTTTTCTGACTCAAACATTAGGGATAATTTCCTATACATTTTTAGGTTTATTGACCATAAATTAAAATGTCTTTAAAACTAAAGTTAATAAGTTAGTGTTACGTAGAGTTAAAAACGTCAAAAAAACAAACATGTTTTTGGGTAATTAAAAATATTATTTATATGGGAAATTTGAAGACAACATGAGGACAACTTGAGGACAACATGAGGACAACATGGGGACAACATGAGGACAATATGAAGACAACATGAGGACAACATGGGGACACCTTGAGGACACCATGAGGGCGACATGAAGACAACATGAGGATGACATGAAGACGACATGAAGACAAGAAGACAACATGAGGACAACATGAGGGCAACATGGGGACAACATGAGAACACCATGGGGACACCTTGAGGACACCATGAGGGCGACATGAAGACAACATGAAGACAACATGAGGACAACATGAGGACAAAATGAGGACAACATGGGGACAACATGAGGACAATATGAAGACAACATGAAGACAACATGAAGACAACATGAGGGCAACATGAGAACACCATGGGGACACCATGAGGGCGACATGAAGACAACATGAGAACACCATGGGGACACCATGAGGACACCATGAGGGCGACATGAAGACAACATGAGGACAACGTGAGGACAACGTGAGGACAACGTGAGGACACCACGAGGACACCATGGGGGTTAACATCTCGTTAACATGTCCGTCAGTGAGAGTTAATGAGAGCAGACCGTCCTCGGGGTTAAAGCTCTCGTTACTCCCCAGCACGCCCACGTCAGCTGTAATGGGGCTGTCAGAGGGGGTGTGGTCCCCCGCCCCCGTCCAAATAATTACCCTCACAACAGAGACGGTATTGTGTCCAACGCCGGCTCCGGTGCACCAAAGTGCTCCCGCTGCACTTTCTGTGCACGAGAGTGATATTAGAGGAGGAGAGCTTCTAGAAGGAGGAGGGAACACTTAGAGTTCAACAGCGTGTCTCCGGGAGACCATAAAACTAAAACCCCAAACTCAAAGGTCTGCATCCGATCATGTTCTGCTCATTTTCAAGCAGGAAAGCAGATTTTTTAAAAATCAGAACAGGTTCATGTGGTTTGATTAAGTTAAAGCACCATGTTTTTGTTGTACTGCACGTTGCTGCAGCTCCTCTTTTCACCCTGTGTGTTGAGCAGTTTCATCTACAGAGTGAGACATCTCATTTCTGTTACATCTTTGTTTGGAGTCGCACATGCTCAGTACCTAGGTAAGGACTACTAGCCAGTCAGGAGCAGAGTATGAGGGCCCTGACAGGACCTAGGTAAGGACTAC
>NW_023266869.1:0-2123 GCF_013103735.1 Etheostoma cragini
GGACATCCAGCTGGAAGGAGGCCTCGGGGAAGACCCAGGACTAGGTGGAGGGACATCCAGCTGGGAGGAGGCCTCAGGAAGGACCTAAGACTACGTGTAGGGACATCCAGCTGGGAGGAGGCCTCGGTGAAGACCCAGGACTAGGTGGAGGGATTATATCTCCAACCTGGCCTGGGAACACCTCGGGAGCCCCCAGTCGGAGCTGGTTGAGGCTTAAGAAAGGGAAGTTTGGGGTCCCATGCTGGAGCTTCTCCCCCCGAGACCCGACACCGGATAAGCGGTCTAAGATGGATGGGTGTACGGTCTTCACTATGTAATCTCTGTTTCCTGTTTCTGACATTTTGCCCTCCTGTTGATGCGTTCCCTTCCAGGTCACTGCTTCCCGTCGGGACAAAGGAGCCATGCTTTGTACTAATGGCAAATCATTTAGTCTGAATCCGGAGGACAAACGCCCTTCATCATATTTCCACCTGACAGAGCTCTCAAATTGATTTCTGCTTTCCCTCTGACACCGACGTCATCCAGAGTCTATTTAAAGTCCATTCAGCGGCGATGAGCACCGGAGACGATGAAGGTGCGGGGAACGTGACGGAGCCATTCTTCTCCCACGCTCCCATTCAGATCCTCCAAATGAGACTCTCCTTCTCAACAATAGGACCCATTCATTCTTCACGACGGAGACAGACAAGTGATAGAATAATTAAATAACAAAAGCCACGGCTCTCTGACGGCGTCTCTGAGGGGCTGAAGGCCTTGATTAAAAACAGAGAGGTGCCACTCAGGGGTAACAACGGAAAACACGGGACCTCAATCATAACACAAGTGGAAGAGAATAGAAAGGAGGGACGGAGAAAGGGAGAGTGGGAGGGGGGTGAAGGCGTGGAGGTGGATGCAGATTAATGGAGGAGTTTTGGTACCATGAACCGTGTCAGCCGTTGTCTGAACTACAATGAGACGTGCCTCAGACACAAATGGAATCCATTTTGCAGCCCGACAGTGATTGTCTCTCGTTGCTTTATTATTAATCTGATGTGTTTTCTCTTTCCTGATTGGCTTTCTCCTTTCAGACGGTCTGGCACACGGACTCCTTCACGCTTGCTGAATTACTCACACCGAACCCCCGATCCGAGGAGAGACTAGAGCTAATTATTCTGTCCAACCCGTGCCGACCGGATAATCAAAGTAATCAGCTCGTATGGTCTGGGAGCAGAATTGAAATTTCAAACTAGGTGAGAGTGTTGTGGATTTGTTCAGGTTTTATAATGTCGGAGAACGTCACGTTACGTTTCAGACGGCTTTTTAGGGATGTTTTTAACTTTTTCTTATGTTTCTGTTCAACTTCTGAGTTGACATGTTCCAGTCTGTGATAATACCCTCATGTTGTCCTCATGTTGTCCTCATGTTGTCCTCATGTTGTCCTCATGTTGTCCTCATGTTGTCTTCATGTTGTCCTCATGTTGTCCACATGTTGTCCTCATGTTGTCTTCGTGAGTATTGTTTTTTACAGTACGTATTGATGCTCTAATCGTGGTGTGTTTGCTTCCGGCTGCCGGCGGAGACGGTTCTAGTCGCCCGTGTGGCGTTCGGCAAGCGCCACACGGGCGACTAGAACCGTCTCCGCCGGCTAGCGACTAGAACCCAACAGCTGCGAGGGAAGGTGCTCACAGCCCGACAGCACTGTTACACCCCGGCTCCCGTCCTCAGATAACAGGATTGTCTGTGATTA
This sequence comes from Etheostoma cragini, assembly GCF_013103735.1. NCBI lineage: Eukaryota > Metazoa > Chordata > Actinopteri > Perciformes > Percidae > Etheostoma > Etheostoma cragini. The sequence continues at coordinate 1,727 of NW_023266869.1, forward strand.
CAGGGTAGGAGAGAGTCTGTAATCTAGCAGGCATGGCTCTAATACAGGACAACAAGATAAGTCCTCCAATCCATTCCAGAGATGCCTTGTCTGCCTCGTCTCCGATTCCATTAATCACCGAGTGTGTGTGTGTGTGTGTGTGTGTGTGTGTGTGGGTGGGTGGGTGTGTGTGTGTGTGTGTGTGTGTGTGTGTGTGTGTGTGTGTGCCGCAGGATCAGGAAGAAGTATCCAAGTCAATGCATTAGAAATCATTTGTAACTTTAAAGATGAATAACAACAGTGGAAAAGCAAGACTGTAGGTTAGAAGATCTGAGACTTTAAATATCTCCTCACTATCTGCTAGCTGCCTGTCCCCTGAACACACTGTAAAAAACATCTCCTCACTATCTGCTAGCTG
>NW_023266870.1:0-2971 GCF_013103735.1 Etheostoma cragini
CTGACTCTCGCGTCATCATTCATGGAGTTTGGCTGGCTGTCTAATTTTGGTTATGCACACCATTAGGAGGGCAGTACACCCTTGGTTTGCTGATTGGACCGCCAATTATTTGGCCAGAGAAAATCTGCAAACATACCGCAAACCCAGACAATATGCTGAAGGAAAATGAAAATTAAGTGGAAGTACAAAAGAGGGTGGAGCGAATCAATCAATCTGGTGCACTTTGAAAAGAAATTCAGAATTGAGACTTAATTATTCTTATCTATGAATGGAAATAGTTGTGCTCTAGCCTGAACTATTTTGCACTTCAGAATTTAAACCATGCACACACAGGTGGAATCGTTTTTTTCTTCATCTTTTTGCAATAATGTCACTAGGAAGCATACCAGTAGACTTATATATTAATATTTGTAAGTGGTATTTATATATTATAGATAAAATAAATATAAGTTAGTGGGAGTGTCTGGAGATACACTGGCTAACTAATTTACAAAAATGTCTGTGCTGACACAAATAGTTTAAATGCAAATATATTATGATTTTGGAGAACATGTAGAAATTTTGTTGCAATTTCAAAACCGGATTACTCGGGAACCGCTTGTTGTACTGATGCATGCGTTGAGGGAAGAGTTTGTGAGATATTTCACAGAGAGTAATGGGTGTGCAGATAACTTGTGCATAATGTAAATATGATATCATTTCATGTAGGCCCCAATCTCATTAGGGGCTAAGCCCCCCTAAAGGTCTGGTCCTAAAATCACCCCTGCTGCTGCTTTATAGTTGTACTCCACTACACCTCAGAGATAATGTTGTAATGTTTACTGAATTAAATTTATCTGTCAGCTTTTGCTTTATCGCTTCAGTCTTGTTTCTGCAACAGCTCATTGCTATAATAAAAACTATTAAGGAAATATTTTCCTTTGACATTAGCCAAGTATTAAACAAGAGTGCTGCAGTCGGCAGCAGAGAAACAAGCTAGAATGTAAGTCATTAGGACAATTGTCCAGCTTGTATTTACGTTCATAAAAGTGCTCATTTTGCTACTGACAGACTCAAGCCTGACAACATCATGGAAAGGATTTCTAAGGAGGCCAACCTTTCTGTTAAAGATTAATAAGATTTTAATAAGATTATTAAAATTACGTTCGTTAAACTAACCAGACTCCATTTAATAATCAGTCATTTTCGCATCGTAAAACATTCTAAAACGTCTCTGAGCTCTGAACAGCGCTTGCTCTGGCTGTCCTGAGCCTGCATGTGGAGGGTGCACAACTATACGTTTGGTCGATGTTTTCTTTCTTTCATTCAAATTTCGGCTCTGTCAGTCACAGTGAAAACCCGGGACAGAACAAGCAGACAGTCACCAAAACCGGGCACGTCTGGTCACCCTAACATAAAGTATACTAAGGTGACAATGAGGTAGTTTTTGGGTGTGGACAGGACTTTGTATGTGCATCTGGGACAGTGTGTGTGTGTGTGTGTGTGTGTGTGTGTGTGTGTGTGTGTGTGTGTGTGTGTGTGTGTGTGTGTGTGTGTGTGTGTGTGTGTGTGTGTATTTGACAGCAGAACAAAATGTCCTGGCAGCTTTGTGGCCTTGAGAGCAGTTACCATTGTTCGCTGTCAAAAGCTTGACAGGTCACTCCACTCTAAGAATAACATATAACAGAGTAGAATATAACTTGAAAAGTGAAGAGAAAAAAGGTAAACTTATGTTTCATTTTGGCTTGTACTAGGATTATTGTTGGGCCGCAAAAAAGTTATTAAAGGATTCTGTGTGGTGTCATGTAATGGCGATTATTATATATACAGTATGTTAGACCTATTAAACTCCTCCTAAATCTCATATCAGTCCCTCTAAAAATTTTAATAACAAAACCCTTTATTAAAAAAATGTATTATTTATTTTTAATACATTTTTGTGCTTTAAGTTAGAGTTTGAGAAACTATAGTGACAGAGGACAAACAATTACACGTTCAAAGGGCTTGAAACAGGTTTAATATCCTGTGTGGCTGTTGTCAATGCTACCCACCTGTAACCCTCTTTCCAAGGTACTACAGTGGTGTGAAAAAGTGTTTGCCCCCTTCCTCATTTCCTGTTCCTTTGCATGTTTGTCACACTTATATGTTTCGGAACATCAAACCAATTTAAACAATATTCAAGGACAACACAAGTAAACACAAAATGCAATTTTTAAATGAAGGGGTTTATTATTAAAGGTGAAAAAAAATCCAAACCATCATGGCCCTGTGTGAAAAAGTGATTGCCCCCCTTGTTAAAACATACTATAACTGTGGTTGTCCACACCTGAGTTCAATTTCTCTAGCCACACCCAGGCCTGATTATTGCCACACCTGTTCACAATCAAGGCATCACTTAAATAGGAGCTGCTTGACACAGTAAGGTCCACCAGAAGATCCTTAAAAGCTACACATCATGCCGAGACCCAAAGAAATTCAGGAACAATTGAGAAAAAAAGTAATTGAGATCTATTAGTCTGGAAAGGGTTATAAAGCGATTTCCAAAGCTTTGGGAATCCAGCAAACCACAGTGAGAGCCATTATCCACAAATGGCGAAGACATGGAACAGTGGTGAACCTTCCCAGGAGTGGCCGGCCGCCCAAAATTACCCCAAGAGCGCAGCGACGACTCATCCAAGAGGTCACAAAAGACCCCACAACAACGTCCAAAGAACTGCAGGCCTCACTTGCCTTAGTTAAGGTCAGCGTTCATGCCTCCACCATCAGGAAAAGACTGGGCGAAAATGGCCTGCATGGCAGAGTTCCAAGGAGAAAACCACTGCTGAGCAAAAAGAACATCAAAGCTCGTCTCAATTTCTCCACAACACATCTTGATGATCCCCAAGACTTTTGGGACAACATTCTGCGGACCAATGAGACAAAAGTGGAACTCTTTGGAAGGTGTGTGTCCAAATATATCTGGCGTAGAAGGAACACTGCATTTCATAAAAAG
>NW_023266871.1:0-2926 GCF_013103735.1 Etheostoma cragini
AGCAGCATATCTCCACCAGACTCCATGTAAATAATCACTACTTTTAGTGTGTATAGAGCAGTATATCTCCACCAGACTTCATGCAAATAATTACTTAAAGTTTAAACTAATTCTGACATCTCTCCATTAGAGCATGTATAGGACCTGATCATATTAATGATAATAATTATAATACTAATAATGATATAGTACGTAGTATGATAAGTACCTCAAATATAACTAAATGTACTTTAGTGGAACTCCTCCTAACAACGTTGTTCATTTAAAGAAGAAACACTTTTATTAATTTATTATTTAGTCATACTTTTTTTCATAAATTATATTTATTTTACATTATAAATACAGATATATTAAAGTTTCTGTGATGATTATTTGAGTTCATGTCTGAAATGCTGAATATGTAATTTGAATGAATTCTTCAATAAAGTTTTGAAAAAAAGAAAAAAAACTGAACAAAAGATGGCGTCCTGTTGTGTTTTTGGCGCCTGTGTAGTTGTCTGTCTGTGTTGGTTGGGTAGTGTGGGGGTGTGGTGTGTTGTGTTGTTGTTGTTGTTGTTGTTGTGTTGTTGTTTTGGGGAGAGTTGTGTTTCCCGCGGATCTTTGACCCCCAAGTCTGAAAACCCCGCAGGTCTCTGCTGCTTCACTTCCGGCTGGAGACTTCCCACTGACCAATCAGAGCCCGCAATGTCTGAGTGAAGTGACGTAATATAGCTGCGCGCCAATCCGCGCTTCTGATACGGACAAAAAACACGGAAGTCCCTCCCTCCGCCTCCGAGTCCCAAAACCCGTGAGAACCCGTCCGAACCCGTCCGTGCTCCAGCAGCAGGTAAGAGTCAGATCCGCACGGCTCGGCCCGGCTCGGCCCGGGTTAACCCGGTGTCTGGACAGCTACAGTAAGGAAGCGCTTATTGTGTGTAGCGGCTCGCTGCGGCCGGAGGGGCGGTGCACACGCAACCGCTGCGCGTGGCGGCGGACAGAGCCCCGAACCGGTGAGTGCTCCTCCCGGGTCGGGGTTCTGTTCTGGCACGCATGTACCCGGGTTAAAATCTACCTGGACCCTGATTTGGTTCTATAACCGCCCGGACGGGAAGTTTCCTCCCGCCGCGGCCGGGACATGGAGCTCTTTCTGTGGCGAGAGAAAACAAAAAGCTCGGAGCGGAGGAGGCGGAGCGCGGCGCGGCGGAGCGGCGGAGCGCGGCGTTGTGGAGCGGCGGAGCGCGGCGTTGTGGAGCGGCGGAGCGCAGCGCCCCCCGCGGCGGAGCATGGCGCGGTGGAGCGGCGGAGCGCAGCGCCCCCCGCGGCGGAGCATGGAGCGGAGGAGGCGGAGCGCGGCGCGGTGGAGCGGTGGAGCGCAGCGCCCCCCGCGGCCACTGTGTGGCACTACACACTGGCTCAGTTTACAACTTTATTTAAAACAATAACTAATAACAGACGCGCCTCATCAGAATATATGTTCTGAAATTTTTCAGCAGCAGTTTTCAGCAAAATGCAGTAAAGAGAGAAAGAAGACATGATGATAACTGTGTGTGTACTACTTTTGTACAGTAACTAAGTTGTTGCTTGCCTTTAGATTTAAGGGGACAGTGTTTCTTTAAATGGAGAGTTTGGCAGGTGGAGGTTACATTGGAGGAAGACGATTCCTAAAAACCGGAGGTGGAAAGTAACTAAGTACATGTACTCGAGTACTGCATCACAGGGAAGTCTTAGTAGATCTGCTTCATCTGGCACCAACCAGACTCTGAGGCCTGATGGGGGGGTGGAGGGCCAGAGGTCAGAGTACCCGGCCTGATGTGTGAGGGGTCAGAGGTTAACATTAGTTTCTCTGGTTTCCATAGCAACATGGAGACAGATTTGTTTATGGAGTGTGAGGAGGAGGAGCTGGAGCCATGGCAACAAGTAGACGACAGGGTGGAGGAAGACGAGATGGAGTTCATGGACAGCTACGGAGACACAGGTATACACACACACACACACACACACACACACACACACACACAGACAGAAATATACATGAACAGGTACACATACAAGTACACACACACACACAGGTACACACACACAGACACACACACACATACAAACAGACATATACACACACAGGTACACACACACACAGTTATACACACACAGGTACACTCACTCACAGGTACACACACACACACACACACACACACACAGGTATACACACACAGACATATACACACACAGGTACACACACACATACACAGGTACACACACACACACAGACATATGCACACACATATACACAGGTACACACACACACACACACACAGACATATGCACACACACACAGACATATGCACACACACATACACAGGTACACACACACACACACAGACATATAGTTGGCCTAGCAACGGGAACGCTGGCGAGATTGACGCCGCTCCGTCTGGCTTGTTTGTTTTCGGTAATTTTGCTTTTATTTTGCTTTTTCTCTCACGTAAACGTCGATGGTTTTGCTTGATGTTCATCCTTAGCTGAAGTTACATGTGGCGACGCATTTTTGGTCTTTTCTCGACCGTGGTTTGTTCTCATATGGGGCCGGAGTCTGACATGACGGACCGTGGAGTGACCACAACGTGCTGTTGCTCGCCGCTCTCCTGGCCGTTGACGCTGCCCAAAGTTTTGATCCCAAACGTGGTCCGGTAGGCCTTACATCGTGTTCGTCTGTACCTGGACCTTCTGCTGCCTGCTCGCCTGCTGTCGATGGGTCTGCTGCAGTACTCGGCTATTGACCTGCTCCGGTTGCGCTATTGCCTGCCTGGACCTACGCCGGCGGCTCTACACCTTCACCCGGACATCGCCTTCCAGCCCCGCCGGAGATACATCCTAGTGGATTTGTTTACATCTGTCAACCCCGTGGCTCTGGCAGGGGAGGAGGTCTCGCGATAATCTACCGCGAGAA
>NW_023266872.1:0-1654 GCF_013103735.1 Etheostoma cragini
GTGTATAGAGCAGCATATCTCCACCAGACTCCATGTAAATAATCACTAGTTTTAGCGTGTATAGAGCAGCATATCTCCTCTAGTAGTGATTATTTACATGGAGTCTGGTGGGTTTGGTGATGGGGATTTCGGGGCTATTTCATGTTAAACTGAGGATTTTTTCTTTGTTTACACTGAGTTGACCATTAAAAGTCATTCTGAGTGACGGTGTGTGGAGATTTTTCTGACATAAACTAATATAACTGCGTCACAAGGTGGCGGCAGTGCTTCGATCAGCAGCTCTGAGTGGAACCGGAAGTCACACAGATGGTTAATTTAAAGTCATTATTATAAACCGCTGCAAAGTCACTGTAGAGTTGAAACTGATGTTTTTAACTTTCAATGTTTAAATGTATACCAATGTTTTCATTAAAGACTTTAATGTGTTAAAATTAGGACATTTAGATTAAAAGTGTATTTATTCATAAATAGTTTGAGTGTTTCACGAGGAGACATTATTAAAACTTCACAGTTAAAGTACAAGTACACAAAGTATTACTGCTGTGTATGCATATACACAGCACATGTGTAAGTGTGTATTAAAGAGCAGAAAACAGCTGGTTGAAGGTGTTTTGTTGCTGGGAAGACTGACAGCCAATCAGAAAATCCCCTCCGCGCGTTGCCAGGCAGGGTGTGCGTGTCCGCGGCCAATCGGATTGCCCGGGCCAGGAACGGGCTCGGGGAGCCGAGGGAGACCGAGTGACAGCGTCTGATTCCCGGGGAAGAGCATCACGGATCCTCCCCTGATAACGGTCAAGATGCCGAACAAAACCAAGAAGGACAAGGTGAGCCCCCGGCTTCCCCCCCCCCCCCCCCCCCCCCCCCCCCCCCCCGCGACACGAATCACTACATGATACAACATGGCGGCCTTGACGCTAAAGAAGACTTATATGTATTTTAATCGCGTAGCTCAGCTAACATGCTAAGGCCGCGCTAGCAGAGGACGCTAACGTTAAGCTAACCGCTAGCCGCAGGGTCGCTAGCAGCGTTTTAAATGTGTGTGTCAATTGGTTCAGTCTCCAGGTAAAAGTGCACATTAAGGTGATAATGCGTTAGGTGGCAGTGATGTACCACAATAAAGAGTACAATCCTTTTAGTTTAACATGATCCAGCCCCAAAATCCCCATCACCAAACCCACCAGGCTCCATGTATATAATCACTACTTTTATCATCGTTAAACACACTTCATTCAAAGTGGACAGAAACTAAATAAAACTACCAAAAGCCGTCTTGGTTCATCTTTCCACTGTTCCACCAATCGCCACTCTGGTCTGGTTGGAATAAACTCTTAATTCACCCATTTACATGTGGAGATATGCTGCTCTAAACACGCTAAAAGTAGTGATTATTTACATGGAGTCTGGTGGAGATATGCTGCTTTATACAAACTAAAAGTAGTGATTATTTACATGGAGTCTGGTGGAGATATGCTGCTCTATACACGCTAAAAGTAGTGATTATTTACATGGAGTCTGGTGGAGATATGCTGCTTAAAGTGGTATATGTGCACCGATATGTCAACACTATCATATCTTATCAATATCGAGGTATTTTGTCCATATCGCCCAGCCCAGAGGACACGTGAACAGACTGCGTGAGAGGATAGCATTACAC
>NW_023266873.1:0-1610 GCF_013103735.1 Etheostoma cragini
TGGTCCCTAATACTGTATCTGAAGTCTCTTTATCTAGACCTTAGTGGTCCCTAATACTGTATCTGAAGTCTCTTTATAGACCTTAGCGGTCCCTAATACTGGATCTGACCTTCGCAGCGCAGCGCCGTGTTTCCCTCCGTGTGTTTCCTGCAGACGCAGCAGAAGCGTTTCTTCTGACCGGCCGGACCGAAGCAGTGAGCCACGGGAACCTGAAGACACACACACACACACACACACACACACACACACACACACACACACACAATCAAAGCATGTGAACACAATGTATAAAACACAAGGTGCTGCAGGTAGGATGGTGATGATTAGGACTTCATTTTTAGTTTTAATTAAATAATTTTTTTTAACTCTTGGACCGTATGTGGACTTGAACCAGCAACCCTCCGGTTCCCAACCCAGCTCCCTACGGACTGACATGCTGCCCCCCAACTCCATACCGATATGAACACCTGTTTCCAGGTGAAAGTCTGGTGTTTTCTCCTTAACTTCTCCAGGACATGAACACCTGTTTCCAGGTGAAAGTCTGGTGTTTTCTCCTTAACTTCTCCAGGACATGAACACCTGTTTCCAGGTGAAAGTCTGGTGTTTTCTCCTTAACTTCAGTAATAAACACGTGGAAAACACATTAAAATGCTCATTGTCCAGAGCTTTGTGTAGGAATGCATAATGACAACAGACAGACAACAGACCGGTTCTGTATGAACTTGAAAGAAAGCATCAAAACTCCTGAAATGTTCCAGAGATGATAGAAGAAGAAGAAGAAGAAGAAGAAGAAGAACTCATGAGGAAACCTGACCAACTGGGGACAGTGTTCGGTTCCCATCCAACGGGACATATTAAACCCAAGATTGTTTGATATTTGGACATATTTGGACAACCCCGTGCCAATGAAGCATGGATTAGCTCTGGGGATGGATGGAGCATAACAACACCGAGGGATTAGGATGATCCAGTTTGCTTTAAAAGATGAATATGACAACGGCATTACTAAGAAACAAAATGACACGTTACATAACTGCATGACACGTTAACATGGGGCGGGGGGGGGGGGGTTCACACCAACACATGGGAGTCCAGGGACATCAGGAAGGAACTCGAACAAAGGACCTAAGGGGTGTTTTTGGAGGAGGATCGTCTCCAAGGACACGAGGACAACAGGAAGGTAAACATGCCCCTTTAAAAAAAAAGTCTCTATGTGAAATATTGTTTTTAACCAAATGACTACAACAATAATGGATTCCTTACATTGCTCTCTGCAAATGCAATTAATCACTTTTATTGAATTTTGGGTGTGAATTCAAATGGTTTCAAATCAGAATCCACTCAACGTTCCTCTGATGTTCACTGTCAGTCCAAATAATTCATAATTTACCCTTTTTAACTCAAATATTAGGTACAATTCTATTTATGGATCCTCGTTTGTGGTCATTTCTGATTTAGACATTTTTGTGTCATACAGCAGGTCTAGACCACTCTATAATTTACAGGTAGAGCAGGTCTAGACCACTCTATAGTTAACAGATAGAGCAGGTCTAGACCTCTCTATAATTTACAGATAGAGCAGGTCTAGACCTCTCTATAATTTACAGATA
>NW_023266874.1:0-7258 GCF_013103735.1 Etheostoma cragini
CCCCCCCCCCCCGGCTGTTGATCAGTTTTCTCCGCCAGTCTCCTCTCTTAGCCCCTCACTATTATCCCTTCTTCTTCTTTCTTAATTTTATAATGTGTCAACAGCAGCGTCTGCCCGTTGTGCGACAGTAATAATGTAATAATAACTGAAACACAGTAGTATGCAACCTTACTTTCAGTGTTGTTCATTTCATTGTTGGAGCTTTGAAGGAAATCACTTAGCATGGAGGATTTTTATTAATTAGCATATCATGCAAGCAGAGAAAATGCACACACAGAAGAGGCCAACAGCTGTTGTTACAGATGTTACTTTTATTTAGATCTCCAGACACGTATTTCAGGTACACTGCTGCAGCACAAATGTATCAGCCCATTTACAACTTCACTTTCACCTTTTTCTTCCACTCATCTACTCGTTTCTCTTTCCCTCCATATAATCGTAAAGTGTAACGCCCCACTAGCGGCCCCTGGAGGCTGCAGTGTTCATTACAGCCAACAGAAATAAAGTTTTAAAGTGAAGAATATGCTGATTATATAGCATTTTAATTGGGATAGAAATGTAAAGTTTGTCCTAAATATGGCACGAGAACAGTGTTTCCCAAAGTTTTGCTTATTAAGTTGTCACATTATGGCTTTCAAGTGATATTACTAATCAGAAACACTTTGTAAATGTGGGTTCTGATTGGCATGAGGAACTTGTGGTGTCCCACAGGGATCTATTGTTGGACCCCTTTTATTCCTCATGTACTTGAATAACTGCTCACTGAATCTCTTTGATCTTACTAGCTTGTTTATTTCACATAAACACTTATTTTTGTAGGTGCATTTAGGAGTATAAAGACTTTCTAAATGGTTGAAATCAAAGTAACTTTAAATGTCAATACATTTCCTGATTAGCCAGGCCAGACACGATATGCATATTCTTTCAATTTACAATATAAAAATACACTAGCATGTATTTTAATCAACATGTGTGTGTAGCAGCCAATCAATTACACAACAATTTCAGTTTTTTTTACCTGATATATAACTCTGGCTAGTTTCAGTAGTTTTAGGACAATCTTCCTCTGGACCAAAGTGTTGGACATTTTCTCGTCCGCTAGCAGGGCGACAATAATCCTTCTGTCTCTTTAGAGTACTGTATGTAGGAAGGAACCGTAACGTAAGGCCACACCGCAGTCTCAGAAACTGATCCCTCTCTTTTACTTCCAGCCAAACAAGGGCGGGACGTGATCGACATGATGACGTCTCACAGCACAACAACAGGCATTTGCTTCCTGGTAGTGTCTTTTGAAAACATAAAAAAATACCCCAAAGAGTGGCCAGAGGTAAAGTACACACTGAAGAACCCACGAAGACTCGCTTAAACACGTTCATGAAAGGAGCTTTTTTTGTTTGGATGTTCTAAGCAAGGAAGTACCTAACTGTGAAATTGAACCACTAACTGCAAAGCTGTACATACAGCTGAATTACAGTATTTAAGACACATGAAAAGTCTTGTCTATGTTGTAGTTAAAGGGGCGGTCGGTAGGATGGGGAAGATCCAGGACTTAGCCAAAAGTCCCTCAGTGCCTGCCCCCCTTTCTGCTAAAGCCCAAAATGTTATCTAAGCCCCTCCTAAGTTTTAGCAAATATGCCAAAAAGTTAGTTGTATCAGGGTTAGTACAACTTAAATCTCTCAAAAAACAAGACCTAACTTGTCAATCTAAACTGAAACTTTGAAGGCTGGGTGCTGGATCCTTAACGTGGACAATAATAATAAATAAAGGAAATTAGGAAAGTATTCCAATTAATACGCATGTTGTCTTCCCGTCAAAATTGAAAATCAACAGTTTTGTTGATGCTTTTTGTCGATGTTTTTCACTTTTCTTATGATTTTGTCCCTTTTTTCAACTGCTGCCCCATGCACAGAAATCCATATCGCTCTCTTCAAAGTCAAGAGTGATCAGCTGTCGCGCCCCCCCATCCCGAAAAATACTCCCGTCATATCCCGATCACGTGACTATTTCACTGCCGCTGTATTTTAATCAATGACGTCATTCCTAACGGAGATCTTCTCTCTCTCAAAACAAACATTTCCCAATCCGGCTCCCGTTGATCTCTACGCTTGATTTCCATTCCGTCTCTAACACTTTAACAAAAGATAAATTGATTATTAAATAGTGAAAATTGGGAATACCGCGACCCGAAAAGAGTTCAAAGCCACCATACTCTACACTGTCCCTTTAAAACGAGTAAAACGAGTTTTGAACGTTTACTTGAACATTTCAAAGAGAGAAACATAAAACGGTTTCCAAAGAGTAAACTATTTCAACTCAGCTGTATTTTAATCAATGTAAAGCGTTCAGTAGTGATACAATTTCACACTTTGGTCTTGTGTTGCCGATGGGATTTGTAGTCTTCCAGCCGCACCCACCGAGCATCCACGCACACAGAAACACACATACTTGGCTGAGTCTTCGATTTGACTCAATGTCGATCCGATATTTCAGCTACTGAACCAATTTAGCTTGGCTATGAAAAAGGAAATATACAAAACTGGATTGTTTTAGTTCAGAAAAACAAGTATGAGGTGTAGAGCCAGAACAATATATATTGGGGGGGGGGTGGCAGTAGTTGTTGTTGGGAACCGGAGGGTCGCCGGTTCAAGTCTCCATACGGACCAAATTACAGAGAGTGGATTAATGGCTGAAGAGATGCCACTTCACCTCCTGGGCACTGCCAGGTGCCTTTGAGCAAGGCACCGTACCCCCCCCCCCCCAACCACTCAGGGCGCTGGTCCAGCACTGGCAGCCCCCCCGCCCCCCACACTCTAAACATCTCTCCATTAGTGCATGAATAGGTCCTGAGCATATGTGTGTAGTTCAGGCCTGTGTGTAGTGATACTAACAAAGCTTTTAATCCACAGATGGGGATCAAAAACTTATCATTAATATTATTATTATTATCTGTGAATATTGGGCATTTTCCAGACTATCGTTATCAGCATTTTTAATGGTCAATACAGAGGAGAAAAACAGGAAAATGGGCCAATTTGACCCAAGGACAACACGAGGGTTAAACGACCTACAGCAGTGACCTTTAGAGCGCTCTTCTTTAGCGTGACACCAATATTTTTGCCGTAGCTTTAATACGGAGCCTCTTAAAAGATGGATGTTTCAGCATTTTATGAATCGATATCAGATCGTTCAAATGAAGATCGGTTTAAATCGGAACATTGATTTTCTTAACCCTCAGCCTTAACACCCCACAAAGGAAAACACACACACACACACACACACACACTTGCACTCACACAACTTTACACTTACGATACGTGAAATATACCTTTTGGGATTTCACTTTTTTTTTCTTCTTTTTTTCATATTCCACGGTAAATGAAGTTTGTACAGAATGTCGACAACCTGCAAAAAGCACACTGGTGTTCAGCATGAGTGTGTGTCGATGTGGGACCCTGTCTGCCCGCTACGAGGTCTAAGGGGGAGGCGACACTGTGTGTGTGTGTGCGTGTGTGTGTGTGTGCGTGTGTGTGTGTGTGTTTGTGCGTGTGTGTGTGTGTGTTTGTGTGTATGTCGTATAGACTTCTTGCCCGTCGCCTCTCTTTCTAAATGCCATGTTGAAAACTTGTTGTCTTGTTGTCAGAGCGTGTGTGTGGTCCTTTGTTTTGTTTTTTTAGTCCAGCTGTCTCGAATTCCCCCAAAAAAGCTGCAGGGAGTGAGTCGGGGCCACAGACCCCCCCCCCCCCCCCCCCCCCCCCCCCCCCCGGACAGGGGGCTTTGGAAATGAAGTCACTGTGATCCAAAATCCCAAGAGTCTCTCTGCATCGCCCTTTTTGTTATTTCTCTCTACAAAATACCCGGTCTAGTTTCTCCATCTTCTATTCTTCTTCCTCCATCGTGTTTGTGTGTGTGTGTGGGTGTGTGTGTGTGTGTGGAGAGAGAAGGCTAATCCAACGCCTCGAAGGCCCGTTGTTGATGTTTGGATGTCTGTCGGTTGACATTTTCTCGGGCGCTTGACTTTCGCTGGGTCTTGCCATGTGTGTGTGTGTGTGTGTGTGTGTTTGTGTGTGTTTGTGTGTGTTTGTACAGCATGTATGTGTGTGTCATATTTATGAGACAAGGAGTAGAAGCGTTGGCAGGACGGAGACACACACAGTCACAGAGATGTGGCGGAGGAGTGGAGCTGATTGGCTGCTGCTCTTGGGTCCTGCAGAGTCCTGAGAGTCCATCGACCCCTGAGACAACAAAGCCTGAAGAAGGAGGGACGGACATGAAAAGATCAATGCACTGGTGGACACATATTCATGGTAGACGACAGAGTGTAAGAGCCGCTTTGTCTAAATCGACTACTTTTCATTTCCAGGATTGTGCCACCAGAAATTCTGCAGGATGTCTGTCACCGTCCTCTGTCTCTGTGATGGCGTTCTAGCCTCCGTCCCCATCCTCTGTCTCTGTCAGCGCTCTAACCTCCGTCCCCGTCCTCTGTCTCTGTCAGCGCTCTAACCTCCGTCCCTGTCCTCTGTCTCTGTGTCTTACCTCCGTCCCCGTCCTCTGTCTCTGTGTCTAACCTCCGTCACCGTCCTCTGTCTCTGTGTCAGCGCTCTAACCTCCGTCCCCGTCCTCTGCCTCTGTGATGGCGTTCTAACCCCTGTCCTTTGTCTCTAAGACTAAAACTACTTCTGAACGTACCCATGTTCCACCAAAACCACTTCCTTCCTGAGACTATTCAGCAGCGGCACCGTGGCTCTGTCCGGCGCTTAGCCCCGCCCACGATGATTGTGATTGGTTTAAAGAAACGCCGATCAACCAGAGCAGGTTTTTCTCCCATCTAGAATGCTGTGTGGACTAGCCATACCTTCCTCCGCAGCGCTGTGGAGGAAGGTCTGGCTATGCGAGACTGAAGTAACGCTAACACTAAGTTAAATAACTGTTTTTCACAATATCTAAGTAACTTGTTCCTTTGTGATTTCTGCTACAGATTGACATCCCACTGGCTCCGTCGACCCTCCTCCCCTCCGAGGACCGGTTCCAGCTGTAACAGCGGGTTCAAAGATCATCTATTGACGCCAAGCGTCTCCCTCCCTGCATTGTCTCCTAGGACCGACGCGTCTTATACTGCAGCAGCTGTTTTAAATGTTTAGGATTCAAAGGTTTGATGACTTCCGCCACGTTTTGTGTGCAAATATTTCACATTAGCATTGCAAATACATGCCTTCTAAAACAAAAAACTGATATATGGATGAACATTTTTACTGTAGTTCTGTGTTGGGTTTGATGGAAAAATTAAAATCTTTTCAAAATTAAAGTATTTTTTTGTGATGCTGAAAGAAATCATGAACCTTTAAGTGTGATGCATTATATTTGCTGCTGTTGATTTCGGAAATATGAAAACCATCCGTCTCATCTTCTGTCTCTGACATTTAGAAGTTATGTATAAATTTAGATTTTTTTTGTAATAAAACTGCATGGTACCACACATGCAATTTTGTGCAATGCCTCTTGTCTTTTTCTCCGACCAGTGCAAAACCCTCTGTGTGTTTTTTATTTAAATAATGAGAGAACTATTTCAAATGAAAATGGTATGTCAAAAAACTTTGTATAGTATGTCAAAAAATAGAGAAAGAAAAGTCGTAGTATAGTATGTTAAAAGAAATTAATAAAAAAATCATAATATAGTATCTCAAAAAGTCGTAGTATAGTATTTAAAAAAAGTCATAGTATTATAGCATGTCAGAAAAAACTAATAGAAGTCATAGTATAGTGTGTCGAAAAAAGTCAAAGTATAACATGTCGAAAAATAGTCAAAGTATAGTATGTCAAAAAAAAGTCATAGTATAGCATGTTGAAAAAAGTGAGAGTATAGTATGTCGTACAAAAAAGTCATAGTATAGTATGTCGAAAAAAAGTCATAGTATAGCATGTCGAAAAAATAATAAAAAAGTCAAAGTATAGCATGTCGAAAAAAAGTCATAGTATAGTATGTCGAAAAAATAATAAAAAAGTCATAGTATAGTATGTCGAAAAAAAGTCATAGTATAGTATGTCGAAAAAATAATAAAAAAGTCATAGTATAGTATGTCGAAAAAAAGTCATAGTATAGAATGTCGAAAAAATAATAAAAAAGTCATAGTATAGTATGTCGAAAAAATAATAAAAAAGTCATAGTATAGTATGTCGAAAAAATAATAAAAAAGTCATAGTATAGTATGTCGAAAAAACAATAAAAAAGTCATAGTATAGTATATCGAAAAAATAATGAAAAAGTCATAGTATAGCATGTCGTAAAAAAGTCATAGTATAGTATGTCGAAAAAATAATAAAAAAGTCATAGTATAGCATGTCGTAAAAATAATAAAAAAGTCATAGTATAGCATGTCGAAAAAATAATAAAAAAGTCATAGTATAGTATGTCGAAAAAATAATAAAAAAGTCATAGTATAGTATGTCGAAAAAAAGTCATAGTATAGCATGTCGAAAAAATAATAAAAAAGTCATAGTATAGCATGTCGAAAAAAAGTCATAGTATAGTATGGCGAAAAAATAATAAAAAAGTCATAGTATAGTATGTCGAAAAAAAGTCATAGTATAGTATGTCGAAAAAAAGTCATAGTATAGTATGTCGAAAAAATAATAAAAAAGTCATAGTATAGTATGTCGAAAAAATAATAAAAAAGTCATAGTATAGTATGTTGAAAAAATAATAAAAAAGTCATAGTATAGCATGTCGAAAAAATAATAAAAAAGTCATAGTATAGTATGTCGAAAAAATAATAAAAAAGTCATAGTATAGTATGTCGAAAAAATAATAAAAAAGTCATAGTATAGTATGTCGAAAAAACAATAAAAAAGTAATAGTATAGCATGTCGAAAAAATAATAAAAAAGTGATAGTATAGTATGTCGAAAAAACAATAAAAAAGTCATAGTATAGCATGTCGAATAAATAATAAAAAAGTCATAGTATAGAATGTCGAAAAAATAATAAAAATTCATAGTATAGTATGTCGTAAAAAAGTCATAGTATAGAATGTCGTAAAAATTATAAAAAAGTCATAGTATAGTATGTCGTAAAAATAATAAAAAAGTCATAGTATAGTATGTCGAAAAAATAATAAAAAAGTCATAGTATAGTATGTCGAAAAAAAGTCATAGTATAGTATGTCGAAAAAACAATAAAAAAGTCATAGTATAGCATGTCGAAAAAATAATAAAAAAGTGATAGTATAGTATGTCGAAAAAACAATAAAAAAGTCATAGTATA
>NW_023266875.1:0-3797 GCF_013103735.1 Etheostoma cragini
GTGTGTGTGTGTGTGTGTCTGCATATGTGTGTGTGTGTGTGTGTGTGTGTGTGTGTCTGCAGGCGAGGACCGAGGCTCCTTCTCTTTCAGATGACAGACAGGCCTCCGCCTCCATGGTGGCTTTGCCCTACCTCACCCCCACCAACCACTACCTCCACATCGGTAACAACCAATCACACGCTGCCATTGTACCAAGGAGAGTGTGTGTCCCTGTGTGTGTACCAAGCAGAGTGTGTGTCCCTGTGTGTCCCTGTGTGTGCAGGTGTGGACACAGCTGAGCTGAAGCTCGGAGACAACATGAAGTTCAGCCTGGTCGTCAGGAGGACGGAAACACAACACCAGGACATCACGTACCTGGTGAGAGACAGTACACCTGCTGGTGTGTACTTATACAACATGTACAGCATGTACAACATATACATCATAAACAACATGTACAGCATGTACAACATGTACAACATATACAGCAAATACAGAATATACAAAATGTATATCATATACAACATGTACATCATGTACAACATATACAACATGTACAACATGTACATCATGTACATCATGTACAACATGTACAACATGTACATCATATACAACATGTACAACATGTACAACATATACAACATGTACAACATGTACATCATGTACATCATATACAACATGTACAACATGTACAACATGTACAACATGTACAGCATGTACAATATATACAACATGTACAGCATGTACAACATATACATCATAAACAACATGTACAGCATGTACAACATATACAACATATACAATATGTACAACATGTACAACATATACAACATGTACAACATATACAACATGTACAGCATGTACAACATGTACAACATATACAGCAAATACAGAATATACAAAATGTATATCATATACAACATGTACAACATGTACAACATGTACAACATGTACATCATGTACATCATGTACATCATGTTCAACATGTACAACATATACAACATGTACAACATGTACATCATGTACATCATGTACATCATGTACAACATGTACATCATGTACATCATGTTCAACATGTACAACATATAAAACATGTACAACATGTACATCATGTACATCATGTACATCATGTACAACATGTACAACATGTACATCATGTACATCATGTACATCATGTACAACATGTACAACATATACAAAAAAAACAACCAACAAAAACATGTCCTTTAAGATGAAAATGAAAATATAAATTACAGTAACTTACTTTAACAACTGGGAAGTTACTGTGAATTATTTTTACAGTAAAGGGACCGTACCTCCATTTACAGTATTTTATGTATTCACTGGAAAATACACAACAATTAAACATAACATAAGATAAAAAAGTACAATTACAGTAGTTTACTGTACTATTTACCGTACTATAGTGGATATATTGTGATTTTTTTACAGTAATATTCAGACTACTGTGATTTCTCCAGTAATACTCAGACTACTGTGATTTTTCCAGTAATACTCTGACTACTGTGATTTCTCCAGTAATACTCAGACTACTGTGATTTTTCCAGTAATACTCAGACTACTGTGATTTTTCCAGTAATACTCAGACTACTGTGATTTCTCCAGTAATACTCAGACTACTGTGATTTTTCCAGTAATACTTAGAGTAATGATAGTAACTGTGAGAAGAGGCTTTTAACCCTCGTGTTGCCTTCGTGCACTTTTTGTTTTTCTGGGTTGAATTTAAATTTTTGGTCGTTTTTTCGACACTTTTGTAGTTTTATTTTATTTTTATTTTTTTTACTTTTTCAACCTTTTTGTTTCTTACCCCGACAATTTTGTAGTTTTTATTGTTTTAAAAAAAACCTTTTTAAACCTTTTTGTGACACTTTTGTCGATGTTTTTGTCAATTATTTTCTGCACTTTTTTTTGCGGTTTTGTTATTTTTTTCTATATTTTTTCAATGTTTTCCTATCATTTGTTTTTCAAATGCTATAAAATGTATTTTTTATTGTAAACTTTACGACGCTCTACTGTAAAATCCTATCCAGGAGTGTTACTATGAAATCTGCAGTAACACCTGGAGATTCCCAGATATTTTTTACAGTGTGATTTTGAAACGTGGTCCCCAGATCCTGAGCCGAGGCCAGCTGGTGAACCACGGACGTTACAGGAACACAGGTCAATTTGTTATATCCCTCAACCTCATCATCACCAAAGACCTGCTGCCGTCGTTCCGCATCGTGGCCTACTACCACACCCAGGGCAACGAGGTGGTGTCCGACTCGGTGTGGGTGGATGTAAAGGACTCCTGCATGGGCTCGGTGAGACCTTTCAGCCATTTAACCCTCTGAGACCGAGACACTCGCCCACGAGTAATAACAGCACCTCTGATTCATGTCTAATCATTTATCAACCATACAAGCTAGCGACTTAACGATGGTTGCAGCTAAAAGGTAAGGAGTTAGCGGTTACGGAGGTCTCTTCCGGGTCCTTCTAGCCTCTACAGGTGATTTTCTATCTAGCCTGGAACTTCCAGCCTTTTTCGGGGTCGTTGAGCATTGAATCCAAACTGTTACATCCAAGATTGATCCACTTTATAATAATCCATAATTCATCGCGTTTTTGCTCAATTATGCCGCTAGCGCCGTCTCCCCTTTGTGTACGGAAGTCAAAGATTCCCTATATGGGATGAATGCCCATATATGGGAGACAACGTCACCCTCTTGTATGGAAGGCTAAGAGGCACACAATTTTAGACACACAATGCTTGTGTAGCATTGCTGTGGGTGTAATATCCATAAATATGACATCATTATGTTGATTAGTGGCATAAGTAAATGTCATGAGAGCAAAAGCGTCTTGACTTTCTTTGAAAAAATGTATTCATTCATCTGTATAAGTTATGATGATTATTTCTTCACAGTGTGACTCCCAAGACATATGAGAAGTGTTTTAGAGGTTTTACTTATCTGTCTGTGATATCAATACATATCTGGAAGATTCATGTTCCGTTTGATTTATTTCTTTGTCTTTGAGCTCCTACAACCATTTTTAATATTCAAGTGACCTCACTGCAGCCCAAATATTCTAATAACCCAATTTGTCCTGAAAACAATGATGTTCATATCTTGATTGTAGACCACAGGGTTGATGTTTTACAAGTTATTATAAAATAAATCCAGACAGACAATGAGCTGTAAAAATGGCCTCAGGGCCCAGAAGGTTAACATCTACTGATGGTCCAGTTTGTCTTCTTGAGTCTTCTTGTTCGGGTTTTGTATCCTACATGTTGCTATTGTACATATTTGTTTTTGTTTTTAGGAACTCATATTAATATTAAAACCTCATTAAGGGACATTTCATACCATGGGACCTTTTAAAGATGAGGTGACTATTTGCTGTGTTGCCCAGTGACTGAGCTCCCTGTCCCCCATGCAGCTGAGACTGGAGCCCTCGACCCCGGCTTCGTCTTATAGGCCTCGCGGGTCTTTCGAGCTGAAGGTCTCTGGGGACCCAGGAGCCAAATTGGGACTGGTGGCCGTTGACAAAGGGGTCTTCGTCCTCAACAACAAGCACCGTCTCACCCAGAAAAAGGTAATTTCTCTACTTTACATTCATCTTTTAAAAATAAATATTAGAGAGGAGTTTTCATTTAACCCGTCAGACATTATTTACAGTACTATAGTGGGAATACTGTGATTTCTACTGTAATACTCAGACTACTGAGATTTCAACTCTGTGTGTGTGTGTGTGTGTGTGTGTGTGTGTGTGTGTGTGTGTGCTCAGGTGTGGGATACTGTAGAGAAACACGACAC
>NW_023266876.1:0-1550 GCF_013103735.1 Etheostoma cragini
TCCCGCATTATTTGGAGGATTATGTTAACCATGTGCCGTAGTACAAAGGTAAACTGTGAAAAAAGGAAACCATTACATCATATATCACACCTGAACAGGTATTTAAGAAAAGACACGCACACCTATGACAAAGAAATGGCTGTTTAGTTGCTCTCTGTCTGCGGCAGAATATGACAATCTTATTAGTTTCTTTGAATCTGACGTCCTTTTCTTAGCCGCCCGCTCGACTAACGCTCTCCCAACATTGACCAGGTTCGCTTCAGCCTGTGTGAAATGTCGTCGCGATGCTGTGAGAGTCTTAGCACAAAAGGCTAGGAGAAGCGCCTTAGGCTTCTGTAAAATGCCTTGCTCGTATGGTCAGCCCTTGGTCACTTGACTCAGTAATTTTGCACCGTACTTCTGTAGGTAAGAAACTGTATATACATTAATGTTTGTATTGTATATGGATCCTGGGTTGTTACAATAGCCTTATTCACCTTTTTAGGAAAGTAAATGGAAGAAACAGTACAGAAAAAATGAAACACACTTCAGTTCAAACAGAGCATACTACTTTTTTGGTAAATAGCTTATGTAAATATTGACCAGAACCCAATAAAAACATTTTTTATAAACTCTTAAAGTAAGATGTTTTGTATAAAATTTGAATTTTTTGCTATGTATTTTAGCTAGCGCTCGATGGAAAGCCCATGTCCTCCCCCACTCCCTCCCCTTTTGCACTGTTTCCATGGTAATTTGGTTTAAAAAAAAAAAAAAAACGAGAGAAAAGTTGCCAAACCGACTGCTGCATATTTGTGCCATAAGTGTGTACCATAAATATTTATTGAATTAGTTTCTCTTTTTTTTCTTCTTCTTTTTTTCCGTTTATGATTTAACTTCAGTCCAGTTTGTAAGTAACACAGTATTATATTTGCATTGTTTTGTTCGTTTCCCCCTGGTTTTCTTTTAGTCGTGTCATGGTTACCAGGTGGCTGTAGCCCTGTTCTCCTCTTTCCTTGCAGTATGAGATGGCCAGGCTGTGAAAAATGGTTTTAACATTCAACAAGTTTAAACAAGTTCAAAGTGAGGATAAATGACACACATTCCACCAGTCTGTTACGAACTGAAAATGTTTTTCAATAAAATGTTTTTCCTATGGACGCGCTGTCTGCCTGTGTTGCTCTGTTCTGCCAACCTGATCTCACCGATTTCTAGACAACAAGGGGTTGAAATGGTTGAAGAAAAAAAATGTGTTGGGTTTAGGAAAAGAACGATGGGTTAAGTTTAGGAAAACAACAACGGGTTGGGTTTAGGAAAAGTACAAATTTGATGGGTTTAGGAAAACAACAACGGGTTGGGTTTAGGAAAAGAACAACGGGTTGGGTTTAGGAAAAGAACAATCTGTTGGGTTTAGGAAAAGAACAATCTGATGGGTTTAGGAAAAGAACAACGGGTTGGGTTTAGGAAAAGTACAAATTTCATGGGTTTAGGAAAACAACAACGGGTTGGGTTTAGGAAAAGAACAATCTGATGGGTTTAGGAAAAGAACAACAGGTTGGGTTTAGGAAAAGAAC
>NW_023266877.1:0-337 GCF_013103735.1 Etheostoma cragini
GCAAAAATGGCCTTAGGCTGAACCTGGTAAAAGGTATGAGGTACTCATGCATAGCTTGCCAGTGATTTACCTACTGTACATGGTGGTCGTCATGCCAATGATGCTTGAAAATGTGCAGATGGTAATTCAGAGAGGAATTAACAGTTTAAAGTGTAAAGTAACTTAATTTTCTAAAGGTTTCGGTTACAGTGGCATCGAGAGTTCTTCTCTAATATTACCGTCTAAGCAATAACTATTCAACTTCACAAGTTATTGTTGATCTCAGAAACAACAATAGACACATTTTGGGGAGACCTTTTACTGTTCAAGGTTCAAGGTTCAAGGAGTCCTTATGATT
>NW_023266877.1:347-474 GCF_013103735.1 Etheostoma cragini
TGTGGCAGCTGGTAAAGTTGGAGCTGATTTTAACTACTTTATCACCGTATGGGTAGTTTGATCTATAATAAAATGCATGTGTTTTTATAATAACCTATGAGTAGCAGTAACGTTCCAGTTCCAGTAG
>NW_023266877.1:699-842 GCF_013103735.1 Etheostoma cragini
TATCCAGTAAGTAAGTAAGTATCCAGTAGTAATCCAGAAATATTAAGACTGCAGCTATGGCACGGTTCTGGATTGGATGGTTTAGAAGGTTGAAGACCTTACCCTCTGATCTTAAAGTACCTGGGTCTTTACTCCAGTATCAT
>NW_023266877.1:852-1071 GCF_013103735.1 Etheostoma cragini
TGAGGTATGATGTAATAAATGCGCTGACAGCTCATTGCACCTGCCAAACACATTCCACTGAGTCGAGTGGGTGACCAATCCAAGATGGCGGCCCCACGGCTCGTAAGCGCCAGTAGGCAGTAGCGGTCGATGCGGCATCTGCCAAATTTGGTGAAGAAAAAGTGTGTATGCATCTCCTGATCACAGCACATCATACTGTACTGATATTTGGAACATAAC
>NW_023266878.1:0-4597 GCF_013103735.1 Etheostoma cragini
ATAATATAATAATAATAATAATAATAATAATAATAATAATATAATAATAATATAATATAATAATAATAATAATAATAATATAATATAACAATAATAATATAATAATAATAATAATTATAATAATAATAATAATAATATAATAATAATAATAATATAATAATACAATAATACTATAATATAATATAATAATAATAATAATATATAATTATAATAATAATAATAATTATAATAATAATATAATATATTATTAATATAATAATAATAATAATAACAATAATAATAATATAATATAATAATATAATAACTGGCAGCTTTAATAAGGAACCATTGATCAGCCTCTTCATGTCTCCGTCCGGCTTCACTTCAGCCCAACGAGGATCAGTCGTTAAATATGTCCACATACAGGTGTGTGTGTCTGTGTGTGTGTGTGTGTGTGTCTGTGTGTGTCTGTCTGTGTGTGTGTGTGTGTGTGTGTGCGTGTTTGTGTGTGTGTGTGTATTGTGTATGTGCATCTGCTAGTGTGCGTGTTTGTGTGTGCGTGTTTGTGTGTGCGTGTGTGTGTGTGTGTGTTTGTGTGTGTGTGTGTGTCTGTGCGTGTGTGTGTGTGTTTTGTGTCCGTTCACAAACTTACAAAATCAGTCCGACAGAGAAACGTTTTGATTTCATAATAAATAACAGTAATTATTTGATAATCATAAGTTCCCACGACAACGGGAACTAATAATCCAAAACTGATGTTAAAATAACAACAGGCAGGAGAAAAACTTATGCATACCTAAATATACAGTACATAAATATAATGAATACAGTTTGCACGATGCAATCAGACGCAGGAAATCTAATGTCCCAAAATGTCCAAAATGTCCCAAAATGTCCCAATGTCTCAAAATGTCCCAAAATGTCCCAAAATGTCCCAAAATGTCCAAAATGTCCCAAAATGTCCCAAAATGTCTCAAAACGTCCCAAAATGTCCCAAAATGTCTCAAAATGTCTCAAAATGTCCCAAAATGGGTCGACTGTGACTCGGAGCCGGAGATCACTACAGAGACACCATGACGGAGTGGAAGGCTCATTAAGCTCTTATTAAGCTCTTATGAAGCTCTTATGAAGCTCGTTAGAGGGGATTTAAGGGAAGAAGTTCCCTGGTTTCCTGTTTTAGAGGACGAGTCATCGCACCGCAGTGGGAACTGAGACCAGGTGGAGTACACGGCATGTGTGCATTTTATATATATATATATATATATATATATACATATGTGGGTGATGCGTATACGCGTGTATTTCTACATCTTTCATCATTTTTAAAATACTATCTTTCACAATCAGAAATACTTCATTGATCCCCGAATGGAAACTCTGTGCTACAGTTGCATGAAGTACATAAATATTAGAGTAGAAATATAAATAAAGAAATGTCAGGAGTGTGGATATGGGCGGCATTTACATGGTTAAAGGATTTTTTATGATACAGTATTTACATAATTAAGGAGTTGTTATGATGAAGTAGCAGCACATTTAAAGCCGGTGTTATTGCACAAAACAGATAATATACATATAGATAATATACATATAACATGCATATAATATGCAGGTAATATACAGATAATATGCAGATAATATGCATATAATATGCATATATTATGCAGGTAATATGCAGATAATATACATATAATATGCAGATAAAATGCAGATAATATACAGATAATATGCATATAATATGCAGGTAATATACAGATAATATACAGATAATATACAGATAATATGCATATAATATGCATATAATATGCATATAATATGCAGATAATATACATATAATATGCAGATAAAATGCAGATAATATACAGATAATATGCATATAATATGCAGGTAATATACAGATAATATACAGATAATATACAGATAATATACATATAACATGCATATAATAAACAGGTAATATGCAGATAATATACAGATTATATGCAGATAATATACGGATAATATACAGATAATTTACTTTTAATATGCAGATAATAAACAGGTAATATGCAGATAATGTGCAGATAATATACAGATAATTTACATATGGTAATATGCAGATAATATGCATATAATATACAGATAATATACAGATAATTTACTTTTAATATGCAGATAATAAACAGGTAATATGCAGATAATATGCAGATAATATGCAGGTAATATACAGGTAATATTGTCCAGTTTTAAACTCACTTAGTGTGTGTTTCAGACACATGTAATTATTATTTATCCTATTTTCACTCCTCCATGTTTAGTTATTATTAATAATTGCATTCTTCTAGCTGCTGATGGGTTTTATGTCTGTTTTTATGTTTTCATGCTTTTATGACGCGTTGGATCCTGACAACGAGGTCTTCGTGGATCAGTTCTCCGCCGACGTGAATAATGAAACTCGCAGATATCAGAGGGCTCTGTGTGGCGTTGTACTTCAGAGAGACGCCGGTTTGAATCCCCGTGGGGGGGGGGGGGGGGGGGGGGGGGGGGATCGGGTTGTCACGGCGTCGAGTTGTCCTCCGTGTCCGCTGTCGGAGCGTTTGTTTCAGGGTTTTGTGGTCGTCCTGTTGTTGTTTATTTTTGCAGAGAAAGAGTCTCGAGTGGAAAGTCCCAGTTGTGTTTTCTGTGCTCTCGGATGTGAGTCTGTGCGTGTTGTTTAAAACTAAACACGTCAGTTCGCTGTCGAGTCTCCTGTAGAGAAACCACACAGATTAGACGGCATGTCGCCTCCCTGAATTCACTCGTGGTGTCACGAAAAATCTGCCAAATTCACTGATTACAAAGCTGGAGGTCAGTCAACAAACAGGATGCAGACCCAGATATCTAGTGAAGAAATTAAACTCTTTAGTCACGAGATGGACTGTATTTATCCCGAGGGAAACCGTTGTGCAGACGCTGCAGAACAAAGTAGGAAAGACATCCATATTTGGACAATGAAGATTATCAATAAAATGCAAAATCCAGATGAACACAGTGTGAACAGGAAAGGATCCCTACGGAGGTAGACCTGTTTCTTAAAAAGTAAGATCTAAATGACAAGAAACAGCCCAGAAATCACCATCACCAATATATAGAGCAGCATATCTCCACCAGACTCCATGTAAATAATCACTACTTTTAGCGTGTATAGAGCAGCATATCTCCACCAGACTCCATGTAAATAATCACTACTTTTAGCGTGTATAGAGCAGCATATCTCCACCAGACTCCATGTAAATAATCACTACTTTTAGCGTGTATAGAGCAGCATATCTCCACCAGACTCCATGTAAATAATCACTACTTTTAGCGTGTATAGAGCAGCATATCTCCACCAGACTCCATGTAAATAATCACTACTTTTAGTGTGTATAGAGCAGCATATCTCCACATGTAAATGGGTGAATTAAGAGTTTATTCCAACCAGACCAGAGTGGTGATTGTTGGAACAGTGGAAAGATGAACCAAGACGGCTTCTGATCGTATTATTTTGTTTCTGACGACATTGATTGAAGTGTGTTTTAAGCAGTTTAAGTTGCTAATTAAAACAGTTTTTAAATTTCATTTACATATAGTCTGGTGTGTAAAAGATAAAATTCAGAAAAACTGTAATTTGTCTGTCAAAATGATCCTTAACTAAACTACAAATTTGGTTTCACATCATGTTGATTTTTTCATCTTTTATTATTTCGTGGCAGTTGCTTTAATTAAACCGGACGTGAGGGTCCCCGCCGGACTCGAGCCGGGACGTAACGGTTCTGGGATCAGCGCTCGGCCACCTGGACGCCTTAATGACGTGATTTAAAAACCTCTCCTGCTCCTCATGGGAACACGAGTTCACGGTTGAAACATTTCTCACGCGAGAGATTAATTTAAAGTGTCGACCAGTTTCCTGCTTGAACACAAGAAACCTGTGTGTGTAAATCCACAGGCAGCTCCTTTTGTTGCTCCTGTGAAGGCGTGTTGGAGGTCAGAGGTCGGCTGACACACACACTGCGGGTTGTGTGTGTTTTGCAGATGAGTGTGTGCTTGTGTGTGTGTATGTGTATGTATGTGTGTGTGTGTGAGATGCTGTTTGTGGTTCATTCACAGTCTTACAAAATCATAAGAGTGTAGGAGTTTCTTTAATCGAGGATATGTGTGTGCGTGAGGCTGTTTGTTTGTGTGTGTTGTGGGGTGTGTGTGTGTGTGTGTGCGTGCGCATGTGTGCGTGTGTGTGCGTGAGGCTGCGTGTGTGTGTGTGAGGCTGCGTGTGTGTGTTTGTGTGTGTGCAAGCGAGGCTGTGGTTGAGTGTACTCCTTTAACGTCGCATTAACAAGCGTGTAATAAGCGTGTAATAAGCATGTAATAAGCGTGTATGAGTTCTGTATTCTTTCCATCCCTCTGTTGTTCTTTCTGCTGCTTCCTGTGTGACGACCGCCCTCAACGATCGTTAGAGCATTAATTAAGGTTATTTCTGAAAATGGATCTCTGTTCCTAAAAAGATCCTAAAAAATCAGGAAAAATCCGACCTTTAAGTGTATGCACCCCCCTATGTTAAAATACAGGGGCATACGTATGTTATTATGTTATTTCATGGATCAGGATACTATTCCCCCCCCCC
>NW_023266879.1:0-1983 GCF_013103735.1 Etheostoma cragini
CTTGTTATCCAGACACATGTTAGATAAGAGCCAGGGCTCCTGGGCTCTACAGCACCTTGTTATCCAGACACATGTTAGTTAAGAGCCAGGGCTCCTGGGCTCTACAGCACCTTGTTTCAAAGACACGTTAGATAAAACTTGTAAAAAGTAGAAGGAAGGAAGGTAAGAATAGGTCAAAAATAGTATTAAAACTTAAATATTGTGATGATATCGTATCGGGAGGCGTCTGCTGGTTCCCACCCCTTCAATATTTTCAATCAACATTTTTCAAACTAACCCCAGCGCCACTTACGTCTCTGCTGCTGCTGTCGGACGCGTCTTTGTTGTGTATCTCAGGAGATTTCAGCGGTGCGGGAGGATCCGGTGGTGCAGCTGAGGGGGGAACGTCACCGGCGTTAGCTGCAGCGGCGTTGCTAACAGAGCTGAGCTTCACGCTGGTTTGGGGGGTGCTGGGCTTGGGTTTCTGCTTGATCTTGACCGCCGGCCTGGGAGTGAGAATGACGCCGGGTATAGAGTGTGACGCGGGACTGAGGCTCAATACGTGGTTGATGCTGGGGCGAGGGGCCGGGTGAAGGGCCGGGTGAGGGGCGCCGCCGCCCTGAGGTTTGGGCCGGCGGTTGAAGCGGGGAACGATTAGAGACGCGGCCGACAAAACAGAAACAGAAGATGAAAAAGAGGAAGAGGAAGTGGCGGTGTTGGTGTTGGTGGGGGTCGTCTTCATAAAGGCAGGTAACGTCATCCTCCCCCTTTCCTCCCTTCTTTCGCTCAGCTGTTCCCTCTGCTTCTGGGCACGCAGCCGGGCAATGTTGATGTGGCGAGACGGACACTTGTTCCTGAAGATGGGAACCAGTCTGAGGGCCGGGATCACCGGGGGTTGGGACAGGGGAGGAAGAGGGCGGAGGACCGAGGAAGTTAGGGATGAAACCGGCTGGAAGAGAGAAGAGGAAGAAGAGGAGGAGGAGGAGGAGGAGAGGGATGAAGCAGGCTGGAAAAGAGTAGAGGTATAGGAGAGGGATGAGAGGGATGGAGCAGGCTGGGAGAGAGAAGATGAAGAAGAGAGGGATGAAGCAGGCTGGGTGAGAGAAGATGAAGAAGAGAGGGATGAAGCAGGGTGGAAGAGAGAAGAGGAAGAAGAGGAGGAGGAATGGGATGAAGCCGGATGGAAGATAGGTTGAGAAGAGGAAGAAGAGGAGAGGGATGGAGCAGGCTGGGTGAGAGAAGAGGAATAAGAGAGGGATAAGGCAGGCTGCTTGGGAGAAGAGGAATAAGAGAGGGATGGAGCAGGGTGGAAGAGGGAAGAGGAAGAAGAGGAGAGGGATGGAGCAGGGTGGAAGAGGGAAGAGGAAGAAGAGAGGGATGAAGCCGGCTGGGTGAGAGAAGAGGAAGAAGAGAGGGATGAAGCCGGCTGGGTGAGAGAAGAGGAAGAAGAGGAGAGGGATGGAGCAGGGTGGCTGAGAGAAGATGAAGAAGAGAGGGATGAAGCAGGCTGGTCTCTGCACCCTTGACTTTGCGTCAGTCGCCCCCCAAATCCACAGCCGTTACCCAGAATGCCCTGGGGCCCGTCCCGCTGGGAGAGAGGGGCCTGAGCCGGAGGCTGCGAGCCGATGTAGGGTTTCACCGGTCGGGGGGCAGGAGGGGGGGGGAGCGCGGTGAGGACCGGCCGGACGGAGGACGACGTGGTCAGGTTGATCTGATCCCCGCTCATCACCTGAGAGGAAGAAGAAGAAGAAGAAGAAGAAGAAGAAGAAGAAGAAGAGGAAGAAGAAGGTTGTTAATTATCACAATGACAATACAACAGATACAGTGTTCTCACTTGCGTCTGTCTATCTGTCTGTCTGTCAGTTTGTCTGTCTCTCTGCGTCTGTGCGTCTGCCTGTCTGTCTGTGCGTCTGTCTGTCTACCTGTCTGTCTGTCTCTCTGCGTCTACCTGTCTGTCTCTCTGCGTCTACCTGTCTGTCTCTCTGCGTCTACCTGTCTGTCTCT
>NW_023266880.1:0-1785 GCF_013103735.1 Etheostoma cragini
ACCAGACAGGAGGGTAGAGGCTTCCTGATATGCCTGCCAAGAACTCCAAATGCCCAGCGTATAGCCTGCCTGTACGCAATGTATCGGTATTGCCTAGGGTTAAGTATGTTGGAAACTACATTTTATTTCTGTTTTTCATGTTTATTGTCTATGCTACACATATCTAGTCACTTATAACTTTTTAAGTTGGTTCATAGGACTCAGTGTAAAAATAATGCAAGGAAACAATTAAAATACTCATGCGTGCTGGCTTGAAGGGGACCATGATCCTGCCTGAAATGTGTGTAAGCAATCTTCAGTACAAACGAATTCAGGCAGCATGCCTCAAATCCTGGATGCTGTGTGAGGCATGTTACATCTGCTAGTGGGGGGGTGAGCTCCTCGACCAGCGACCAAAACGCACTCACTTCCCTACAGCACAAGCTCTCCACTGCAGTTTCCATGGGACGGCACTGCCCACACAAGCAACCGCCAAACACAGCGACAAAGACTAGCGGACAGTTTCACCGGCGGAAGAGGTAAACGCTTAGAAATAAACACTAGGAAAATATGTTGTTACTGGAGCTAGTAGGCTGCCATCAAAACGTGGACTATGTAATCAGAAATGTGTTTACAACGCGGGGGGATAGATTTAATTAGGGATCATTTTCAGGGGGTTTGCAGCGGGTACTGGCAAGTTAGCCCATAGCTAGCACGATGCCTTCTATTTCTGGATAACTTTACCAGTACTTATCTGAACTAATGACTTTATCACTGTCACTAGATATAAAGAAAACGTTGACTTTCACTTGATGCTATTCACGGTCAGTAAAAAAAAAAAAAAAAAAAAAAAAGTTAGTGTATGCACTGCTGTTTGTAGACTAGCTAACGCTAGCTATCTCCAGCAACTCACCAAGACATTTCACCAACTCTCCACTCATTCTCCACGGACCATGTATTTAGTTGGCTTTGACGGCCATCGGTCTTCGCCAATTCTTCATTTGGCCTCTCATGTCTCACAGGTTAAAAATGATATGGCTGCGGGCCAGCAAACACGTTATTAGTGGTTCTTTCCACCTCGTCCTCATCCCATTCAGTTGCCATACTTTTAGTGCTAGACTGAGGCTTCTCTCCCTTCCGTGACGTCATCATCAAATTGCATTAAAAAAGCCAGCTAACACCAAAAACTACCAAAAACAGGCATTTAACACTATTTGGAGATATTTTTAAACATGATACAGATATCTTTAGTACTGTATGTACCCATACTCAAAAGTGGTGGTTAACTTGCAACATGGGCTTTAAGCTATATATCTGTTCCAGATGCACTAGTATGATTCTAGGCTGGTTACGGATGTATTTTGAGAAAATGTCTCTCTCTGTGCAAACTATCTTAAACCTGAATAAACATATTTTTAAAGATTAGCTATTATTGATGATATAATATGTGTTACTTTGTGTAAAAGAATAAGCATTGATTGACCTATTTAATAATTTGTCAGTGTCATAACAAGCTGAGAATCAGCAAAAAGCTCTCCAAAAGTAAGATAAAAAGCATACTCAAACAGGTCAGCAGGCACAAATCTGTTCATTTTAGTTCACATGTGATGGATCACTATATCCGTCATCTTTCTTCTTCTTCTTCTTCCTCTCGAGACTGCCAGGATTTTTTTAGATTGTCTTAGACCGAAACCCCCCAGCAGTGTCTTACCCAGGAGCAGCTCCAACTTCACCCATGGCTCAGATAGACCAGCCCTACACACACACTCACACTCACACACACACACACACACACACACACACACA
>NW_023266881.1:0-1367 GCF_013103735.1 Etheostoma cragini
TTGGCTGTTGAACAGGAGACGTCTCTTACGTCCTAAAAACAGCCTCTGGAGACTCCACCAGCTGACTTCTCTATTGGCCGTTGAACAGGAGACGTCTCCTACGTCCTAAAACCAGCCATTGGAGACTCCACCTGCTGGCTTCCTATTGGCTGTAGAACAGACGACATCTCTAACGTCCTAAAAGCCTCTGGAGACATTTTACTGCATCGTCCCAACGTGGTTCCGTCTCTTCGTGAATCTTTGGGCTGAACTGGGCTTTTTCGTCGCCTAATCATAAAAATGAAAGCAATAACCGAGAGTTTCCCGTCAACCTGCCTCGTTCTTCTCCATCCATGTGAGGTCGTCTTTGTTCATGTTAGCGAAGACCTGGGAGCGCTTCACCACGTAGTAGATGAGATACCCGCTGCCCCCGAGGCACAGCAGGATGAGGACGTTAGCCAGAACCCGGAGGAACCGGCGCAGATGGACGTTCTCGTCTTTCTGGTTCATCTGTTCATCCACAATGGATTCCTACAGCAGGGCAAATTAAGCAAAACAGGTCAAACTTAAGGCCCGAGGGCCACACCCGGCCCTCATTTCTCTCATCACTGGCCAAATTGGCTCTTAACCACATGATGTACATATATACATTTATATATACTGTATATATGTATATGTAAGTCACTTTATGTATTCTCGCGGGTGTCCATTTAAAGCCTAGCATCATCGGCTGATACACACATACACCTGCTGACCTTGACACCCAGCCCGGCTGAACTTGACACGCAAACCAGATGACCTTGACACGCAAACCAGCTGACCTTGACAAACACCCCTGGTGACCTTGACATCTACCCCTGCTGACCTGGACACCCACCCCTGCTGACCTTGACACCCACCCCTGGTGACCTTGACCTCTACCCCTGCTGACCTGGACACCCACCCCTGCTGACCTTGACACCCACCCCTGCTGACCTTGACACCCACCCCTGCTGCCCTTGACACCCACCCCTGGTGACCTTGACACCCACCTCTGCTGACCTTGACACCCACCCCTGCTGACCTGGACACCCACCCCTGCTGACCTTGACACCCACCCCTGCTGACCTTGAAGCTGGTGGTGATGGAGGCGTACTTGTTGTCGGCGGTCTCGGGGTTTCCGATCAGATAGTCCCAGCTGGTGAACATCTTCCAGCTGAAGGTGAAGTCGCCCTCGTCCCCCCCGTCCCCTCCCTCGTTGGCGTTGCGCGCCATCCTGACGAGTGGAAACAGAAACCATGGAAACGCACAAATGTTCCTAGCTTGCTCCACCACTTTGTTTATCTAACAAGTGTAAGTCTGTCTGTGTTTGTCTATCTGTTTCTGTCTCTGTGTGTGTGTGTGTGTGT
>NW_023266882.1:0-1803 GCF_013103735.1 Etheostoma cragini
CAACAGAGAGAATAAACATAGAAAACAGTAAAAACACAACATACAACAGAGAGAGAAACATAGAAAACAGTAAAAACAGAAAAGGTTGCAAAGAGACAAATGAGACTCAACAGATATGTTTTAAGTTTGGACCTAAAAAGAGTGACATCTGTAACAGTACGCACATCGGGGGGTAACTTGTTCCAGAGTCTTGGGGCTGCAACTGCAAAAGCCTGACCCCCCCACCGTTTAGACCTGGACCTGGACCATATGGGACTTCTAAAACCAACTGATTTGAAGACCGCAATGACCGGTTGTGTTCCCGCACAGTTAAAATGTCAGACAAGTACTCTGAGGAAAGACCATTTAAAGCTTTAAAAACAAACAATAAAATCTTAAAATCTATTCTAAAACGCACCGGGAGCCGATGCCGGGTTATATAATGTGTAATAATATATATTATAGTGTATAATAATATGTAACAATGTAATACAGGGTGTAGAGAACGGGAGTGATGTGTGCACGTCTAGGTGTATTTGTTAAAAAGCGAGCAGCAGCATTTTGAACAAGTTGAAGACGTGAGATGGAGGTCTGAGTCAGACCAACGTAGAGGGCATTGCAGTAGTCCAACCTTGAACTGATAAAAGCATGAATGGCCTTTACTACGTCGTGCCTGCTCAGAAAGGCTTAACTTTAGCCAGCAGGCGAAGCTGGAAAAAGGTCATTTTAACAACGTTGCTGATCTGCTTATCAAATTTCATGCTGCAGTCAAAAGTAACCCCCAATTATTTTACAACAGATCTCGTGCAAGATGCCAGAGCTCCCAAACTCACAGCCGGGCCATTCTGCATGCCTGGAGTCCTAAAAATAATACACTCCCGTTTTATTATCATTCAAATTAAGAAAATTGTCTGAAAGCCACAACTTGATTTCAGCGATACAGCTTAGCAGGGCGTTTAGTGCAACACTGTCGTTTGCTTTCATAGGCAAATAGATTTGCAAATCATCTGCGTAGCAATGAAATGACAGGTTGTGCTTCCCTATAATCGCCCCTAAAGGCAGCAAATATAAAGAAAACAGAATAGGGCCAAGGATGGATCCCTGTGGTACCCCACAAGGTAGAGGAGCAACTGACGAGGAGAGGTCCCCAATCATGACAGAAAAGCTCCTATTTGACAGATAGGAGCTGGACCATTTAATTGGATCCTTTACTCTTTCTACAACGGGACGAGTCTACTTTTAACACTTTAACTACACTTTCCAGATGATACTTACAGACTATTTTCCCTGCAGTACGTCTACTCGTAACAGAGTACTTTCCCAGTGTTGTGTTAGTACTTGTACTGCAGTAGAGGATCTGAGTACTTCTTCCACCGCTGAACTACACCTGCCAAAACACCTGCCACGTTCCCAACTCCTCACCTTCCTGCTTCAGTATCTTAATAACTTATCTCCCTCAAACACTGGGAGAGCCGCAGCCTTTCATCCGCCCTCTCAGCACATCAAAGGCACACATGTCACGTTTAGGATTAATGAGAGTGACGAAGCGGCGATGGAGGAAGTGGCCAACTGGGTTTTCTGGAAAGCCTTTCACTGACCCAGCAACATGCAAATGAAGACAGTAACTAAACTCTGTCGCACACGAACACAACAGACGTGGAAATGTTTCCTCTCGGCAACTTCCCACTTCTGCATCGAAGCTTTGTTGTTGTTGTTGTTGTTGTTGTTGTTGTTGTTGTTGTAATACCTAAAAGTCATAAAGTCATTACAAAATGATTAAAGCAATAAAGACACAAATGGAGTATATTACAGCTGACTCTAGTG
>NW_023266883.1:0-1338 GCF_013103735.1 Etheostoma cragini
TGATAAAAACGACATAGTATAGCATGTCAAAAAAGTGATTAAAACGCCATAGTATAGTATCTCAAAAAAGTGATGAAAAATACATAGTATAGCGTGTCAAAAAAGTTATGAAAAAGACATAGTATAGTTTGTTAAAAAAATGATTAAAAAGACATGGTATAGTATGTTTAAAAAAGTGATGAAAGCGACATAGTATAGTATGTCAAAAAAGTGATTAAAAATACATAGTATAGTATGTCAAAAAAGTGATGAAAGAGACATACTATACTATGTCTAAAAAGTGATAAATACGACATAGTATAGTCTGTCAAAAAAAGTGATAAAAATGACATAGTTTAGCATGTCAAAAAAGTGATGAAAAAGTCATAGTATAGTATGTCAAAAAAGTGATTAAAAAGACATAGTATAGTATGTCAAAAAAGTGGTTAAAAAGACATAGTATTGCATGACAAAAAAAGTGATTAAAAAGGACATAGTATAGCATGTCAAAAAAGGGATGAAAAAGAGATAGTATAGTATGTCAAAAAAGTGATGAAAAAGACATGGTATAGTATGTTGAAAAAAGTGATAAAAGCGACATAGTATAGTATGTAAAAAAAAGTGGTTAAAACGCCATAGAATAGTCTGTCAAAAAAGTGATAAAAACGACATAGTATAGTATGTCAAAAAAGTGATGAAAAAGACATAGTAGAGTATGTCAAAAAAATTATTAAAAAGACATGGTATAGTATGTTGAAAAAAGTGATAAAAGCGACATAGTATAGGTTGTCAAAAAATGGATTAAAACGCCATAGTATAGTATGTCAAAAAAGTGATTAAAAAGACATAGTATAGTATGTCAAAAAAGTGATTAAAAAGACATAGTATAGTATGTCAAAAAAGTGATAAAAAAAGACATAGTATAGTATGTCAAAAAAGTGATAAAAACGACATAGTATAGCATGTCCAAAAAGTGATTGAAAAGCCATAGTATAGTATGTCAAAAAAGTGAGTAAAAAGACATAGCATAGCATGTCAAAAAAGTGATGAAAAAGAAATAGTATAGTACGTCAAAAAAATGATTAAAAAGACATGGTATAGTATGCTGAAAAAAGTTATAAAAGCGACATAGAATAGTAGGTCAAAAACGTGACTAAAAAGGACATAGTATAGCATGTCAAAAAAGTGATGAAAAAGACATGGTATAGTATGTTGAAAAAAGTTATAAAAGCGACATAGTATAGTATATCCAAAAAGTGATGAAAAAGACATAGTAGAGTATGTCAAAAAAGTGATAAAAACGACATAGTATAGTATGTCAAAAAAGTGATGAAAAAGACATAGTAGAGTATGTCAAAA
>NW_023266884.1:0-1044 GCF_013103735.1 Etheostoma cragini
TGTTGAGATTGTTCCTTGTTAACCTGAGGTTCAACAATTGGTGAAACCTTCCTTTCCAGCACTTTGGAGTAGACAAATAAACAAATAATTGTGTTAATCTGCATATTGATCAAAATCCTCATGATTATCACTTTGGCGAATATTGTGCCGCACAAAGAGATCTAATGTTTTTATCAAACCAGATTGGGTAAGTAACCTTTCTGCTGACTTTTTGTAAAATAAAGCAATTAACGTCACTCAAAGAAAGCTACTGCGATGGCTGGGAATCAAACCCAGGTCAACTGCTTGGAAGGCAGCTATGCTCACCACTATACCACCATTGCTGGGCAATAAAGCGTTAACTTCCAATCTTGTAATACATCAGGGCATTGAGACTGAAGATACAGCCCCTGATGATTCAGAAATTCCCTCCAGGGGGTCCTGTGTTATCACATTCACAAGAATGGGAAGTGCGTTCATATACCAGATGTGGAAAGTTGAAAGGCTGATTTCCCCCCCCCCCCCCCCCCTATTCTGTGGCTTAAAACAAGGTTCAACCAAGATTTTAACTCAGATTTCTGGATTCAAAGTCCAGAGTGCTAACCATTACACAATGGAACCTTTAAAAGTGTTGCTAGTGTTTGCTTTGCAGTTCGGGTTCGAACAGATTTTTTAGAAAGGATGCTCGGGTTCTGGTCGTGTTCGGTCACATCAGCGCGATAAGGCATTGAACATTTTTTTGTTACCGCATCTCTTATTGGGGCGGCTTATCAATACAGGTTAAGCAAGGTATTTATTTTACTCAGATTTACTGACTTAATCCCCCACATATGATGTTAATAAAAGCGGGCTTTCCACACAAACAAACGTAGGCCCTCATGTGTCATTAGTATGAGAAACAAATGCGATTTTAACTGTGTCGGGCTAGGGTCGGGCTCGGACATAAATATCTTAATGCCTCGGGTCAGGTTTGGTTACTGCTCTGTTGGACGCGGGCCGGGCTCGGACAGAAAATCCGGCCCCGATCCGCACTCTAAACCCCATGCGTGATATTGAAGGCACACA
>NW_023266885.1:0-1417 GCF_013103735.1 Etheostoma cragini
ACACAGGGAAACATAAGACAGAATCTATGACACCAGACTAGGGAGAAAACCGGGACGACAACACAGGGAAGGCAAAACTGGAAAATAACCCCAAACAAAAACCCCAACCCACAACAATTTTACTTAACAAAGGCCTAACTTTTATCCCTTCTACCTCAAAACAGTCTCCCAAAAATTCCAGAGACAAGATGTACTTGGATATGCATGAATATCATAGACATTTGAAACTAGCAGTGTTTTATGATTTGAAACCAGATACCTTGCAACTGCCATTCATGCCTAAATCCACTTGGTCACCTGCCACTGCTCAGCTTCCACCTGAGGTCAACCAACTAATTCAATTGGACCGAGACACTTTCCAGCATCAATATAAGGCTGGTTGGACTAAGCTAAATTTGTCCAAATTTGAGTCCTCGGCATTAGAGCAACTCTGCCAAAATAATGACGTAGTGTTCAAGCCAGCAGATAAAGGCAGCGCTGTTGTCATCATGGACAGAAATGACTACTTATATGAAGGTTACAGACAATTGGGGGATGATAATTATTACATAAAACTGGATAAACCTATCTACAAAGATACTGTCCCTATTGTAGAGAAAATTGTCACTTCTTTGTTTAACAAAAAGTTCGACAACAGAAAACAGAAGAGTTTCCTCCTGAGTGATGCAGAGCCCAGAGCACGTCGTTTTTACATGTTACCAAAAATACATAAGCCGGGCGAGAAGTGGAGCGTCCCATTCAAGATACCTCCTGGTAGGCCTATTGTTTCAGATTGCAACAGCGAAACATACCATACAGCTAAATTTATAGACTACTATTTGAATCCACTATCCACGCAGCATGAAAGTTATATAAAGGATACTTATTATTTTGTAGAAAAAATCAAAAACCTAGAAATTCCCATGCAAGCCTTCCTATTCTCATTAGACGTCTCCAGCCTTTACACTAACATTGGCACGCGGGAAGGATTGACGGCCATTAAAAACATTTTTCAAAACTATCCAGATATCAGGAGACCAGACAAAGATATTTTACAATTGTTAGAAATTAATCTTACTAGGAACGACTTTGAATTTGATAGTAATTTTTATTTACAAATTAAAGGTACTGCTATGGGAAAAACTTTTGCACCGGGCTATGCGGACATATTTATGGCGGAGTGGGAGACAGGCGCATTGGCTACCTGCACGAAGCTCCCCCTTCACTACTTTAGGTATTTAGATGATATTTGGGGTGTCTGGACCCACACAGAAAGGGAGTTCTACCTATTTCTTGACCAACTCAATCAACACAGAGAGTCTATTAAACTCACGGCCACACTCAGTCCAGATTCAATTGACTTTCTACACTCACCGGCCACTTTATTAGGTACCCCATGCTAGTAACGGGTTGGACCCCCTTTTGCCTTCAGAACTGC
>NW_023266886.1:0-1409 GCF_013103735.1 Etheostoma cragini
CTGATTCTATAACATGTGTAATGACATCCTGATTCTATAACATGTGTTATAACATCCTGATTCTATAACATGTGTTATAACATCCTGATTCTAAAACATGTGTTATAACATCCTGATTCTATAACATGTGTTATAACATCCTGATTCTATAACATGTGTTATAACATCCTGATTCTATAACGTGTTATAACATCCTGATTCTATAACATTTGTAATGACATCCTGATTCTATAACATGTGTTATAACATCTTGATTCTATAACATGTGTTATAACATCCTGATTCTAAAACATGTGCTATAACATCCTGATGCTATAACATGTGTTATAACATCCTGATGCTATAACATGTGTTATAACATCCTGATTCTATAACATGTGCAATAACATCCTGATGCTATAACATGTGTTATAACATCCTGATTCTATAACATGTGTTATGACATCCTGATTCTATAACATGTGTTATAACATCCTGATGCTATAACATGTGTTATAACATCCTGATTCTATAACATGTGTAATAACATCCTGATTCTATAACATGTGTAATGAGATCCTGATTCTATAACATGTGTTACAACATCCTGATTCTATAACATGTGTTATAACATCCTAATTCTATAACATGTGTCATAACATGCTGATTCTATAACATGTGTAATAACATCCTAATTCTATAACATGTGTTATAACATCCTGATTCTATAACATGTGTTATAACATCCTAATTCTATAACATGTGTTATAACATCCTGATTCTATAACATGTGTAATAACATCCTAATTCTATAACATGTGTTATAACATCCTGATTCTATAACATGTGTAACAACATCCTGATTCTATAACATGTGTTATAACATCCTGATTCTATAACATGTGTTATAACATCCTGATGCTATAACATGTGTTATAACATCCTGATGCTATAACATCTATAATGACGCACCGATGACGTCAGACCCTCCGAGCTCTTCGTCCTCGTCCTCGTCCAGTTCGTCCAACGTCACAAAGTCCTCCATGTTCTCCAGGAACCTCGGATCAAACTGAAAAAGGGACATGTCCACAGGAAGTGAGTCGTTTCCATGGTAACTACAGTCGTTCCAACCCTTCCTGAGTCTCAGTGACGGATGGGAAAAACGATCGTTGACATTGGTCCAGGGTTGAGTCAGATCGCTGGAGTGTGTGCGTGTGCGTGTGTGTTTGTTTGTTTGTGAGTGTTTGTGTTTGTTTGTTTGTGAGTGTGTGTGCGTGTGTGTGTGGAGGACTGCAGCAGCGTGTGTGTGTGTTTGTTTGTTTGTGAGTGTGTGTTTTTTTGTTAGTTTGTGAGTGAGTGTCTCTGTGTGTGTGTGTGTGTGTGTGTGTGTCTGTTTAAGTGTGTGTGTATGAGGGTCTGTGTGTGTGTGT
>NW_023266887.1:0-1027 GCF_013103735.1 Etheostoma cragini
AACATGTAGGTCTCTTAATTGCAACCATTCAGTGTCACGTTTTGTATTGTAGATTAAAACTGAATGTTAGTGTGACTCACAAGCCGTGTGTGTGTGTATGTGTGTGTCAAAGAGTGTGCAAGTAAAAAAAAAACAATATTGTGGAACACTAATTTTATGTTGTTATAATTGCAGCCCAAACTCCAGAGCAGGTGGTGGACAAAAGAATTCTTAGACAGTTCAGTAAAGGAGGGACCATGTCTGCTGCTTTCAAGCATGTTGGAGTGGACAGAGCTGAGCTGTTCATTGCTGCGCATGGCAAGTACAAGGAACTCCTTAAAAACCACAATAATGTGAAGAAACTCAGCGTGTTTGCCACACAGTGTGCCACTGCTATTCAGGAGGACCAAGGAATAGAGGACACAATCACAGCCTATAAGGCTTCTGGAAAGCTTCTGCCCCTAAAAAAAAAAGTAAGCTCTGATGCTGGGGTAGGAGAGCTGACATGTTTTAGTTGTTACATTTTGACATTGAATGATTTTATATTATTATTTTATGAAGATTTTATTTGGCACCTCTACTGGTAAATTTGTATTCAGCCATGGATGTTTATACTTGAAAGAAATGCATTCAATTTATTTTATTAGATATATGTACATGGTGCATTTCATGAACAGTTCTACAGTTTATGCAGCCGTGTTTTGTCTTGTTTTCTTTTATTAACGAATGGCTGAGGTGTTTTGTAATAAATAATTGATGTTGTATATCACTTTATGTTGTCTTTTTCCTTTTTCTGTTCAGAAGATAACTGATTTGTGTTACAATATCATTTGTAAATGCTTAATGAGGCATAGATAGCCCTCACTTTAGATGAGCTCTCACTAAGTCCTTACTAACAGGTAGTTAATGCTTTGTAACTACCTGAATTAATCATGAAATACTTTATTAACACATGTCTAGAGAATATCTTTTGCCTTTAGATTTCATTTGTAAATGCTTAATGAGGCATAGATAGTCCTCACTTTAGATGAGCTCTCACTAAGTCCTT
>NW_023266888.1:0-1788 GCF_013103735.1 Etheostoma cragini
CCCCGTCCCCGTCTCCTTCCCCGTCTCCGTCTCCTTCCCCGTCTCCTTCCCCGTCCCCATCTCCTTCCCCGTCCCAGCTGATTTTTTCGGCTATAAAACAACGCGGTACGCTCCTTTTACACTTCATTGTTTTTCTTCTTTTATTTCATATTGCACAAAAATAATGACCGAAAAAACACATAAATGTGCCATTTAAAGATATTAAAAATAAAAAAATGTGTAACAGAAAATCCAGTTTCTCTCCCGAAAAACAGACTCATTCACACGAATATATCTACAGAAACTATCTTACACGACAGATACAAGCCTCCCTTTCACAATAAAGGTCCCACTTCCTGTCTGTACACATTTAAAACAACTGCGAAGGCATCAAAGCAAGGCAGGCAGGCTGGGATTTGAACCCTCACATGCTCAGTTACAAATAATAATATTAATATTAATAATATCATCAGAATGGAAATTGGAAGATAGAAGTGCCTGAAAACCCTTTTGACTACAAAAATACAGCTGAAAATATTTTTACTTCTTGATATTTCTCTAAATAAAACACGGAGGTATGTTCGGTTGTGATTTATCTGAATGTGTTCCTGAAGTTGGTCCGTTTGGGGTTTTCAAAATCTACGTTTGAGCCCAAAAAGCCAAAAATAGAATTTAAAAAACAAAGAAAAAGAGGATAAATAACCGTTTGGGGGACTCAAAAATCCCTTAATTGAGTCTTGGGAGGGACGGAAACATAAAGCTGAGTTTTGCATCTTGGGATTAGTGTTATTTAAGATATTAAAGAGTCCTTTTGGGTCCTGGGGGGGTTTGGGGGGGTGCATAGTCCGGGTCCTTTTTCCTCAGGCCTGAGCGGGGGCGGGGGATCTCGGTCCCTGACCGGCTCTAGGGCGCCACGACAAAGTGATCATCTGCCGCCAAAAACTGTTTGCCGAATTGTGTTAACGTCAACAAATTCCTTAGAACGCTGCTTTTCTGGATGTACCGGCCCTTTAAGAAAAAAGGTATTTCAGACAGGTAAGCAGTGTGTGTGTGTGTGTGTGTGTGTGGGGGGGGGGGGGATCACTTTTTGGCAAGTGAAAAAGTGGGCCTTAAAGGGCCAGTACACCTGGCAAGACGCCGTTCAGATTAGAGCCCGCACAAACCTTCTTAAAGGGCCAGTACACCGGGTAAGATGCCGTTTTCTAAGTTAGTTGTTGACGTATCCCACGGATGGAGATCAGTTTCTGGCACGCAGCCGATCCCAGGACCCAGGACCCGGGACCCGGATGCCCCCCTAGCCCGTTGGTTTGGGTAATCAATACGTGAACACCAGGTCTGAGAAGTTGGCCTCCAGCCAGTTCCCGGCGATCATCTCGCTCAGCTCCGGCGTGCAGTAATCGGGGAAGTCGAAGTGGGAGCCGCGGCTTTCGCCGCCGCCGGCGTGCGAGTCCAGGTCTTTGTCCACCAGGGACAGGCTGAGGTTGCCGGCGTTGGACGCCGAGCTCCACGGCTCGGCGGCGGGGGCGGACGAGGCGTGGAGACCCGCCAGGACGCTCAGGGTGAAGTCGCCTCCCTCCACCGCCGCCAGGTCGTCCACGTCCTCGCCGCCGCAGGACGAAGACGAGCAGGACGCCGGAGACAGGGAGGACGGGGGGCTGGCGCCCGGACGGCACGGCTGCTGCATTATGGGAAGGAAAAACAAATCAGGGTTTTTCAGACACAGAGAGAGAGGGAGAGAGAGAGGGGGAGGGAGAGACAGAGAGAGAGAGACAGAGAGAGAGAGAGAGAGAGAGAGAGAGAGAGAGAGAG
>NW_023266889.1:0-5309 GCF_013103735.1 Etheostoma cragini
CCACGAAGAATTGAGGCAGTTCTGAAGGCAAAAGGGGGTCCAACCGTTACTAGCATGGGGTACCTAATAAAGTGGCCGCTGAGTGTATATATATATATATATGTGTGTGTGTCTTGTTGTAGGTTAGGTATAAAGCAGAATCAGAAACAATCCAGACTGAAAACCTGCAGAACCACATTCCTCACACACACACACACACACACACACACACACACACACACATGCACGCAGAGAGACACACACACACACACACACACACACACACACACAGACACAGACACACACACACGCAGAGACACACACACACACACGCAGAGAGACACACACACACGCAGGTAGACACACACACACACGCAGAGAGACACACACACACACACACACACACACACACACACCAACACACACACACACACACACACACACACACACACTAAACATATGACATCACCTCCAGGTCTCAAACCTCTCTAAGCTAGCGGTTTCCCTCTGCCTCCAGTCTCCGTGCTAAGCTAAGCTAGCGGTGTCCCTCTGCCTCCAGTCTCCGTGCTAAGCCAGGCTAGCAGTTTCCCTAAGCTAGGCTAGCCGTTTCCCTCTGCCTCCAGTCTCCGTGCTAAGCTAGGCTAGCAGTTTCCCTAAGCTAGGCTAGCCGTTTCCCTCTGCCTCCGGTCTCCGTGCTAAGCTAGGCTAGCAGTTTCCCTCTGCCTCCAGTCTCCGTGCTAAGCTAGGCTACTCGACTCATATCAGGTAGCGACAGTGGTTAAAGAAAACCAGACGTCACACAAACTTTGCGTTTTTAGTCCTTTTGTGGTTTATAGGATGTTTGTCGTATTATTTGATGTTGTTTGAAGTTTTTAATCGACGCGTTCTTATTTTTAGATGTTGTCGTCGCTTGTTTCCGATGTTTGTGACGATGTCCCGATCTCTTCGTCACGTTCTAATCTGCTTTAGTTTTCTCAAGACCTCCACCTGATCAGACAGACAACAGGAACTCAACTATCAAGTCTACGTTGTGGGGGGGTCATCAAAAGACCTTTGAGTCTATCTGGTCTGAGCGCGTCCCCCGTGTCTCAGCAGGCCGAGCCCCGAGGCATCATGGGAACAATTAGCGAGGCTGAGGAATGTGATCCGTGGGGACCGGCGCTGCAGATTCCAACGGGGCCTCGAACGCCTCGCAGGACGCCGGCTGCGTCTCCGTGGAGCGTCGGACCTCCGCTCTGCTGCCGGGCTTTATGAAACATTTTAGGAAGTTGTTTTGGACCGAGTCCCGATCTCCGGGACAAGTTTAGTTTAGACAGAAAGTTAAAAAAAAACATAAAAAACATCGAAAAAGCTACAAAAAAAAACATGGTTAAAAAATTGACTAAAAGAATTATTTATTTTTTTAAACGGAAAAAGTGACAAAAAATGTTTTAAAAAATCTGATAATTGAAGAAAAATCAACAACATCAGAAAAAGCGACAAAACGTCCGAAATCGTGACCTTTGGCCTGTGAGACATCTGGGTGATGACATCACTGATGACGTCATTACAGGGTTTTAACGACTGTTGCTTCTTTATTTGGGCATTCTTGTAACTTTTGGGGTTTTATTTGAACCATTTTTGTTGCCTTTTGTCCGAGGTTGTTTCGCTCCTTATTTTTATTTTTTTAACTTTTTAAATTTTTTTATGGATCCTTACTGGGGAAATTAGAACCACTCTTTGGTTGGCAGTAATCACTGTTGTTGTTGTTGTTGTTGTTGTTGTTGTTGAGGGCGGGAGCAGGAAATAAAAACAGGAAGAAGGTCCCGAGTCTGTGGTCGGACGACATGAAGATGACTGTACAGCGAGTTTAAAGCTGCGTTCACTTCCTGTTGGGAAAACTGCACGCTGATCCAAACAGGAAGCATCATTAGTCAGCGAAAACCAGCAGGAAACCGGCTGAGACGGATACACACAGCGACAGGGACTTTTACTTTGGCGAGGTTGTATGCAGCAGTCAGACAAATCTTAAAAGATGTTAATTAAAAGAGTTTTTATGCACTTTAACATCCTGTTTTCAGCAGAAACAGCTTTTACTCTGAAGACGTTGCTAAAAGTAGTGATTATTTACATGGAGTCTGGTGGAGATATGCTGCTCTATACACACTAAAAGTAGTGATTATTTACATGGAGTCTGGTGGAGATATGCTGCTCTATACACGCTAAAAGTAGTGATTATTTACATGGAGTCTGGTGGAGATATGCTGCTCTATACACACTAAAAGTAGTGATTATTTACATGGAGTCTGGTGGGTTTGGTGATGGTGATTTCTGTTTCATGTTAAACTAAAAGGATCTTACTCTTTAACTAAAAGGACTATCTCTGTAGGGATCCATCCCATAATGTTGTCACACACTTAGAATAATAAT
This sequence comes from Etheostoma cragini, assembly GCF_013103735.1. Taxonomy (NCBI): domain Eukaryota; kingdom Metazoa; phylum Chordata; class Actinopteri; order Perciformes; family Percidae; genus Etheostoma; species Etheostoma cragini. The sequence continues at coordinate 2,389 of NW_023266889.1, forward strand.
CGGAGTCTGTCAGCAGCAAAACGAGCACTTTTGTGTGTATAATACTGGACCAATGAGATTGTTGTTCCCATCAGTCACTTAGACACAAAAACAGGAGCATAGGGTCCAGGTTGGAAAGAAGGGTAGTTACCCTCTAAGGCAGTACGGGTTGTTCAAAAATACCAGGGTGTTTAAGGGCGCCCGCTCTACCAACTGAGCAATCCGGGCGCCCATATTTATATATAGGGGTTTAGTCCTCGACACAGTAGGCCGGGGATCGACTCCGAGCTGTGGTCCTTTGCTGCATGTCACCCCCCCCCTCTCATTTCCTCATCTATCCTGTCAATAAAAGGCCTAAAAATGCCCAAAATATAACAATTTTGGGACAATGAAGTGTAATTCAAATGAATCTGAACACATGTGACTTCACTGATACACACATCTGATTGGACCAAAGATAAAGTGAACAGCAGCAAAAGCACCTTTAAATGTTGAGTGATTTCTGACTGACACCAAACTCCATTTACAAAAATGGCCTTTTTATGTGCAAGCGATCAATAGCAACGATAGCTACAAAACCCCAAAACTGATCAAATCTTTCAAGTCTTCTGGCAGTTCGGCAACAAAAAGCACTGCATCTCTTTTTCCTACAGAATAAATACTGAATGTAAAGATGGAAGACGTTAATCATTCTCTACGTGGCCAAATTCCCATGAACACACTAATTCGCCCTATTTTTCAAGGAAGTTTGGCGTGTCCCAATATCCGGAGGGAAAACAGTGATCATGGCTTTATACCTGTTTAACTTTAGAGGTAAAGTTAGACAACACAAGGTATGTTCGGTACAAACGTAGATTTATCCCATTGTTAAGACTTTAAACCATTCTATAAGTGACCAAATTTCCAGTAATACATTATATCGCCTGATTTGTAAACGGAGTTTGGCCTGTCCCCAAAATCCTGAGGAAAACCCGAGTATTTAATGTTTGTTTCACACCTTTTGCTTTAAGAAAATTAAAATGTAGTTTTAAAGTTATCCAACACGACTTGTTAACTCGTACCTGTAAATCGGCATCTGTTTTAGTTGAGCTAATTAATTAATTCACCTGATTTTTAAATGGAGTTTGGCGTGAGACCAACATCCTGAGGAAAAACCGAGTATTTAAGGTTTGTGTCACACCTGTTGCGTGAAACCTCTATTAAATGTAGTTTTAAAGTAATCCAACATGGATCTTATTCCCTCACCTGTAGATCGGCATCTGTTTCAGTTGATTTGGTAGTTTTTTATATTTTTGACCCACCTTCAGAGGCGCCTCGAGCAGCTTGTGTATCCCGGCGATGTGCTCGCTGAGCGGCACGTTCTCCTCCACGCTGACCGTCGGAGGTCTCCGGGGTTCGGGGAAGTTCGTGCAGATAAAGGGGTCCGAGTCCTCCAGGTACTGGATCCGGCAAACGAAAGAGGCCATGGCCGTGAGACCGCGACCCTGCTGCGGCTGAAGGAGTCCGTGTGGCTCGGTGCAGGCGCGCCCAACTCCGGAGGAACTTTCACTGGAGAAGACGAGCCGGTCCTGCCGAGAAGGACCGGAGCGGCGGAGCAGCGGTGGACGGCGATGTATGAGCGCTTCCGGTGACAACTTTCAAAATAAAAGCAGTCTGGGTATTTTTCAAAATAACATCTTTTTTTTTACTTTTCAAAATAAAATCAGTTTTGTTAGCTTTAATTTCTTTTATTATATTTTTTCGTTTTTTTAACAAAACTATTACTTTGACATTTCCCAGTGTCAGGGCCGGCAGTCCAAATGAGTCAAGAAAAGTTAAAGATCTTTTTTTTTTTTGGGGAAAAGCAATTAATTAAAATTGTAATCGAGGAATCCATGTTTATCAATAAAAACTACAACTCCCATGATCCCGAGATCCTTTACGGCGTCATCAAAAGTCAGTGTCTACATCCATTGTTTAGATTTAGACCCCCAGCGGCAGAAAGGTGTAAAAGTTCATCAAAGTAATAATACCTTTACTTAAGTACTATGTACTTGTACTGTCAGTAGTCTGATTAATCAGCTGCTAAATACACATATATACACACATATATATATATACACACGTAAAATATATTATTATTAGTAGTATTATTCATACAGGTGTATGACTGCTACGGTTTTCAAGGTGGATCACATGGATCACTTTGTCTCAGGGCAGAAATAAACAATAATGAATGTTGAATATTTTAAAAGCAGAAAAAATTTAAAAATTAAAAACAAGATTTTTTTGTTGTTGAAAAAAGGCCAAAATCAGAAAAAAAAATCTTTGAAAAAACCAAACCTAACAATGATTCAATTTATGAGTTTATTAGTATTGTTGTTATTATTGTTGTTATTATTGTTGTTGTTATTATATATATTTATTAAATTGATCTGCAGTTCAAAATAAAATTTGAAAAACGATTCTGATCTAAGTTCCATGAGTGAATGTTTTATTTTGAAAGGCTCGCCAAACGTCCGGTTAGGTGAACGGTGGCTTGACGGTGGGCGGGGCCCTGGTGACGTCACGGTAGTCCAGCCAGTGAATGCGGTTTTGAACAGCAGCAGAGTGTGACGTAACACTGTGCCAGCTGATCGTTAGGGAGCAGCGCCCCCTGGTGGAGGAGGACGGAACAACACACACACACACACACACACACACACACACACACAGACACAGACACACACACACACACACAGACACACACACATATTGTTATTTCCACTCTTCATTCTAACCCCAACCGGTCGTCAGACACCGCCTACCAAGAGTCTGGGTCTGGGCCTAGGTCTGGGTCTGGGCCTAGGTCTGGGCCTGGATCTGGGTCTGGGTCTGGGTCTGGGTCTGGGTCTGGGTCTGGGTCTGGGTCTGGGTCTGGGTCTGACCGAGGTTTCTGCCTAAAAGGAGTTTTTCCTCTCCAC
>NW_023266890.1:0-228 GCF_013103735.1 Etheostoma cragini
GCTTGCTGCAATGATCAAGTCATCAACCCATATGATTATGATCACCTTCCCTTCTTTCGACTCTTTGGCATAAACACATCAGTCTCACGGTCAGACAGCTTCTCACTAAAAAAAAACGGCAGAACAACTGGGACAAACAATGACGCAAATGCGCCCTCTATAGCTTGCACAATAGCGCTCCCTTGTGGCATAAACATGTACATATTATGGAACAGTACAGCATCATAT
>NW_023266890.1:428-650 GCF_013103735.1 Etheostoma cragini
CATACATTTTAACTTACAGACAGGGCTTCCAGACGCACACTCCGTCCTGGACAGTTTATCTGGTCGTGCAACAGATTCTTCTGTAATACGGAGACCATATTATTTGTACTGATTGCAAAATATGTGATTTGAAATATGTGAAAAAATGTAGTCTATAATTAAAATACCATTAAATATCATTGCTTGAAGAATCTGTCATGAACCTCCTTGGGCATCGGCGCT
>NW_023266890.1:660-827 GCF_013103735.1 Etheostoma cragini
GACACTTGCTTCCTCTTCTGTCTCGATGCTGGACGTGTCCCTCTTCCTCTTCTGTCTCGATGCTGGACGTGTCCATCAGCCACCAACATCAGTCCACAGCTTTGGCGTAGGAATCTATGTTAAGAGAACATCTGTGATCCAGTAGCACGGAAAAGAAAAGCATTTCC
>NW_023266890.1:987-1134 GCF_013103735.1 Etheostoma cragini
TTTTTTTAACTGGATATTTGGCCCAGCTGCTGTTGGGCAATCCATCCGCTGTGCCATGCGGGCAACGGGTGTCCTCATAGCTATGAAAAAACGAATGCTGTTAGTTTTATTGTTATACATTATCTACTATGTGAACAACTTAAGTGA
>NW_023266890.1:1144-1261 GCF_013103735.1 Etheostoma cragini
CTCTCATTTCCGTCTCCATGGCTGAGCCACCGCCCTGTTAATGTGATGATGTTCTGCTGTTAAGAACAACAAAAAAGTTAAAGTTTCTCTTAAGTTCTTTGTCATGCAATTGTATTT
>NW_023266890.1:1271-1393 GCF_013103735.1 Etheostoma cragini
ATTCAAAGCCATTGTACAGGCTGGGTTCCTGTGTGGCGTTGACACATCTAAAAAAATAAATAAAGATATGAATATTGGTCAGTTCATTTGTAGTAGGTTTCTTGCACATGCCATTGCAAAAG
>NW_023266890.1:1549-1757 GCF_013103735.1 Etheostoma cragini
TGCTGATAACTGCCTGAACTGCAAGATGGCCGCAGGTCGACCTGCCTAAAAAGGACTTTGATTGTACTGGCTTTACTTGTGTACTGTACACTACAACTAATTTAAAAAAAAGGACCGGAAAAAATTACCATATTTGTAACAAAAACGCAAGCATGTTAAAACGATGACACAAAACATACAATGCGACAACGCAGACACGTCGTGCAAA
>NW_023266890.1:1859-2022 GCF_013103735.1 Etheostoma cragini
GGGCTAGGGGCCTTCTATGATAGCATCCAAATCAACATTTTTAAAACACTAAGAAGGCTCGATACAGCATGAGACTTTCCTCCAAGTCTCGCCTGGGGCTCAACTCATGAACTCAGCATTGAGAACATGGTTTGTGTACAAACAGTTTACTAAAAAGAAAAGA
>NW_023266890.1:2032-2301 GCF_013103735.1 Etheostoma cragini
CTCAGTGCATGACTAGCATAGCTAGCAAGATAGCGGACGACGTAGAAAACGTAAGCTAACCGGAATATAACAAAGCCGTACGAGGGAAATAGTTAAATGTTAAACCACAAACCCTCCCATTACAACCACAACCTCATTAAACTGTAAAGTACTTCGTTTACCTTTTCGTGAGCTTTCCAAGTCGTGCAGCGTGGTCGGTCTGAGCGTGGTTTTGTCTTCTTCGCTTAACGCGGAATCGGTCTCCTCAGAGCAGAGGCTCCCCTACTGGG
>NW_023266890.1:2384-2518 GCF_013103735.1 Etheostoma cragini
TTAGTTGTGAAAATCGTTCTATTGATAGATTCTTGTTTTTTAAGTATTTTAACTAATACAGTTATAAAAAAAATTCAAACACAAACGTACTGTTTCAAACTAAATTGATATCAGCCTTAAAATGAATAGATCTT
>NW_023266890.1:2528-2615 GCF_013103735.1 Etheostoma cragini
ATATTTCACTTAGATTGTATAAGTACAATATTTTTGGGGTGACTTTAAATCGAGTGACAGCAAACCTTTGTGCTAATTCAAATACTC
>NW_023266890.1:2625-2761 GCF_013103735.1 Etheostoma cragini
AAAGCAACCAAAAATAACCAAGCGGGAACGTTGTGTGAAGGTACGATGCAACCGCAGGGGAACGTTACGGTTGGATGGTTTTCTTAACGTTTAGGGAACGTTATAACCAGGAGGGAACGTTCCCTAAACGTTAGTT
>NW_023266890.1:2771-3402 GCF_013103735.1 Etheostoma cragini
TTCGAACTAACCTTTAGAGAACCAAAAACTAACGTTCCCTAACGTTCCCTAAACGTTCTGTATTAGTGGGGTAAGGGGTAGGGGTAAGACAGAGAAATAAGATTCAGCCTTAGACTCGTACTCTCCCATCACAAGAGGAACTTAGAGAAATGAGCCATGCAGCACCGGCAACTGACATTTTAAACCTCAAGCTAACTAGTTTGCCTAAAGAGAAGATTAATGCTTCATCTACACACTCTTCTTACAGCGGAGAAAGCACACCGCTTTGTGCTAAGCTAAACTAACCCTGTCCTGGACCTCTCTCTGTCGAGATGAAACTGATTTGATCCCAGGAAAGAGTGGAAAAGGATGTTTCTTAAAACCAGGGAGACGGCTGTGGGGCGGCTGTGGCTCACTGGTAGAGCGGTTGCCTGCCAATCGGAAGGTTGGTGGTTTGATCCCCGCCCCTGCAGTCTTTGTCGAAGTGTCCTTGGGCAAGACACTGAACCCTGAGTTGCCCCTGGTGCTGCGCATCGGTGTGTGAATGTTTATCTGATAAGCAGGTGGCACCTTGTATGGCAGCCCCAGCCACAGTGTATGAATGTGTGTGAATGATGAATGTTTCCTGTAGATGTAAAAGTGCTTTGAGCAG
>NW_023266890.1:3412-4368 GCF_013103735.1 Etheostoma cragini
TGGAAAAGCGCTATATAAATACAGCACATTTACATTCCTTTAACATACAGATATTGGTCCAAACTACATCAACTCTTAACAAAGGGAGTTAGCATTTTAGTTCCTGGAGATCTTCTTCTTTAAAACTTACTATAAATATATCTCCTTTCTGTTGATCAGTGTGTGTACCTGAGAGTGTCCAGTCTCCAGAGAGGATCCTTCAGTCCTGCTGACAGCAACTTCACTCCTGAGTCTCCTGGATGATTGTAGCTAAGGTCCAGCTCTCTCAGATGGGAGGGGTTGGAGCTCAGAGCTGAGACCAGAGAAGAACAGCCTTCTTCTGAGATCAGACAGCCTGACAGACTGCAAACACACAGAACAACCCACAGGAAGCCTCTGTCAACACGTGGAGCCATGTTTAAATTTCATATTCATATTTGTATTTCATGTAATTTCAGGTAGGTACATTTTATAAAAGATGTATAATAAATCTTTAAAATCATCTGCAGTATGTTTTTTAATCTCAAAACTACTGCTACTGTTTCGTATCAACAGACACAAGGCAACACATCAGCTGTTTATCAACTAAAGTTAGTCATATTTAAAATTGTCATCAGTTGAATGGGTTGATGAATCCTGACCTGAGAGTCTCCAGTTTACAGTGTGGACTCTGAAGACCAGCTGACAGCAGGTTCCCTCCTGAATCCTGCAGGTTGTTGTTACTCAGGTCCAGCTCTCTTAGACTAGAGGATTCAGAGCTGAGAACTGAGGATAGAGCCTCACAGCTTATCTCTGACAGGTCACAGCCATTCAGCCTAGAAAGACCGTAATGAGGAAAAAGAAATCCAGAAGATGAAAAGACATCGGAGTCTTTAAGTCATAATTTATGAGTCCAACTATCACTGTACTTACACAGCTTTTTTGGAGGCTTTGACCACTGGCAGCAGCCTCAGAAGAGCCTCCTCTGAAGCAGAGTA
>NW_023266890.1:4378-4514 GCF_013103735.1 Etheostoma cragini
TCAAACACGTCCAGATCTTCTTCTGATGACAGTAAGATGAAGACCAGAGCTGACCACCGAGCAGGAGACAGATCACCCATGGAGAGATGTCCTGAACTCATGGACTGTTGGATCTGCTCCACTAGAGAACGATCAT
>NW_023266890.1:4524-4698 GCF_013103735.1 Etheostoma cragini
CAGACAGTGGAACAGATTGATGCTTCTCTCTGCAGAAAGACCCTCATCCATCTTCTTCTTGATGTACTCCACTGTTTCCTGATTGGTCTCAGAGATACTTCCTGTCTGTGTCAGCAGACCTCGCAAGAGATTCTGATTGGTCTGCAGTGAAAGACCCAGGAGGAAGCGGAGGAA
>NW_023266890.1:4708-4851 GCF_013103735.1 Etheostoma cragini
TGTCCATTTGGACTCTGTAAGGCCTTGTCCACAGCACTCTGGTGGAGATGTTTTAGTTTAGGTTTTTCTCTGAAGACTTTAAGCAGCCATGATGATGTTTGTGCTTCTGCCAGCAGGTTGACTCCAGAGTTGGTGAAGGTCAG
>NW_023266890.1:4861-5263 GCF_013103735.1 Etheostoma cragini
AGAGCAGCCAGAAACTCCTGAACACTCAGATGGATGAAGCAGAACACCTTGTCCTGGTACAGTCCTCTCTCTTCTTTAAAGATCTGTGTGAACACTCCTGAGACCACTGAGGCTGCTCCGATATCGATGCCACACTCTGTCAGGTCTGATTCATGGAAGATCAGGTTACCTTTCTGCAGCTGCTCAAAAGCCAGTTTACCCAGAGACTCAATCATCTTCCTGCTCTCTGGACTCCAGCTTGGATCTGTCTCAGCGCCTCCATCAAACTTGACCTTCTTCACTTTGGACTGAACCACCAGGAAGTGGATGTACATCTCAGTCAGAGTCTTGGGCAGCTCTCCTCCCTCTCTGGTCTTCAACACGTCCTCCAGAACTGTAGCAGTGATCCAGCAGAAGACTGGG
>NW_023266890.1:5385-5657 GCF_013103735.1 Etheostoma cragini
TCACCATGTCAACACACCCAGGAGGGATCTGATTGGCTGCTGCAGGTCGTGTGGTTATCCAGAGGCGAGCAGAGGGAACCAGATCCCCCCTGATGAGGTTTGTCAGCAGCACACCCACTGAGGTGGACTCTGAAACATCAGTTAGAATCTTGGTGTTGAGGAAGTCCAGAGGAGGTCGACACTCATCCAAACCATCAAAGATGAAGAGCACCGGGAACTCTTCAAACCTGCAGATACCTGCTTCTTTGGTTTCACTAAAGAAGTGATCAACA
>NW_023266890.1:5667-6044 GCF_013103735.1 Etheostoma cragini
AGCTGAACTTTCTCTCTTTCAGCACATTCAGCTCTCTAAAGGTGAATGGGAATGTGAACTGGATGTCCTGGTTGGCTTTGCCTTCAGCCCAGTCCAGAGTGAATTTCTGTGTTAAGACTGTTTTCCCAATGCCAGCCACTCCCTTTGTCATCACTGTTCTGATTGGTTCATCTCTTCCGGTTGGGGTTTTAAAGATGTCTTCTTGTCTGATTGTTGGTTCTGGTGTGTCTGGTTTTCTGAATGCTGTTTCAATCTGTCTGACCTCATGTTCATCATTGACCCCTGCAGCCCCTCCCTCTATGATGAAGATCTCTGTGAACATCTGATTCAGAACGGTTGGGTTTCCTGCTTTAGCAATCCCCTCAAACACACGCTGG
>NW_023266890.1:6054-6239 GCF_013103735.1 Etheostoma cragini
CTAGCTTAGATTTGAGTTTACGCTTACAAACTCCTGCTGAACATCCTGAATGAACACAGAACAAAGAAGACCAGTGAGTGATTTATAAAGTACATCTGACAGTTTACTTCCCCTAAAGATATAAATCCTCTTACTGCTCTGCAGACAGTCAGCCAGCTTGTCCTGCTTCATTCTCCTCAGGAAGT
>NW_023266890.1:6249-6647 GCF_013103735.1 Etheostoma cragini
CTTCAGAAATGCCTCTCTGCTCCTCCTCTGCTCTTCATCCTCACCATCCAACACCTCCTTATCCTCCCTTTGACTGTCTGAGCATTCTGGGTAATCTGGACTCAGAACCTTCTGGATCTTCTTCAGTTCGTTCTTCACAAACGTGACAATGTCGTCCTCCAGCAGCTGGAACAGAAGATTATGTGAATCAAATCAACCTGAAATCATGGAGGCAAACATCAGATCCATGTTGGACGGAGTGACCATCCTCTGGTCTAAAACGTGCACCAGGTGACTGGGAACAAAATAAATGTAAAAGAAGTTAGTGTACATGTACAAACCATAAAGATGGAGTCCAGGTGGGTTTGATGCTGGAGGGCAGACTGACCACTGGGACCCTCTGAGCTCTCCTGGTCCAC
>NW_023266890.1:6657-7328 GCF_013103735.1 Etheostoma cragini
AATCAGGAAGAATTAGCTCACATCATGTCTGTCCACACAGAGATACACACAAGGTAAAGGTCCTCTGACCTAAAATGTTGATGACAGCATTGACTCAGATGGTTTCCCCCGACATTAAATTGTTGGTCGTACTGCTGACCCCACTGGGAGTCAACAGGAAGAACTAAGAAGCAGACTAAGGCTACAGCTAGATAGCAGTTCTCAGAGCTCAGACTGTGCCAGATAAGGTGCTCTGGACAGTCTTGATAGAGACTGAAGGCAAACTTACTTCCACTGAATATAGACAAACCAATATATACCCACTACTGTATACTCACTTATATATACTCACTAAAACATAGGGTGACCAGACGTCCCCTTGTTTTGGTGACCTGTCCCCGGCTGGATCTGTCCCCGGAAATGTTGTTACTGTGACTGACCCACCCGAAATTGTAATGAAAAAAAGAAAACATTGACCAAACGTTAACCAATAGTCTCACATCCAACACACGCAGGCTCAAGACAGCTAGAGGCAGCGCTGCTCAGAGCTCAGAGAGGTTTTAGAAAGCCGTATTTTACGACTAATTTCTTGACTCAGTGTGAATAAAAAACAAGTCAACATCGGGCTGAACCAAATCTACAACAACAAAAATTTTATAACTGAATATTAGAACAAAACATGAGAACACCCC
>NW_023266890.1:7552-10895 GCF_013103735.1 Etheostoma cragini
TAGAAGTAAAAAGTCGCAACAAAAATATATAGTAAAGTAAAGTAAAAATATCTGAAAAATCAACTTGAGTACAGTAACAAAGTATTTGTACTTCGTTACTTCCCATCTCTGCTTCCATTGTTAAATCCTCACCTTGGACCAAGTTACCTTTCTCCTGTTCTCATGTTTCGTTCTAATATTCACTTGTTATATTTTCAATATTTTCTGTTGTTGTAGATTTGGTTCAGTCCGATGTTGACTTGTTTTGTGTTCACACTGAGTCGAGAGAAGACATCTACACCATACTGTTCATATTGTAATATAATACTTATATTATACTTATAATACTACATAATACTATTTATTGCAGCATCCTTGCACTATGCTCCATAATTAAAATAATAACTATTATAATTATAATTTACTCATGCGTACTTTGCATTCTTCATTGCACTATTGTCTCAAACTGTCTATATTGTTCCAACAAAGGTGCTACTTGTTTTGTCATGCCATCCAGGAGAACAGTGTAAAAGGTCCAGAGTGAATCCATGTGAAACACACAGGTGGCTGCATCTCGTAGACCACTAGCAGTAATGCATGGTACATTGCCTTCATTTAGGTGACGCTTATATCTACAGCTATATATGTCAGAGGATGAACTCCTCTGGAGAAACTAGGGGTTAAGTGCCTTGCTCAGGGACACATGGTATATGTATCGCAGTGGGAATCAAACCTAGATCTCCCACACCAAAGGCATGTGTCATATCAACTGAAGCATCACCACCCAAGGAGCAGGTTGTTTGTGGGCTGCCCCCTGCTGTTCTGTTATTCTTGGCAAGGCCACCTGCCCTAGTACAGGATTATTTATTATATGTTGGTTAAAGTCCGGTTCAGACCAAAGATTCTGGACGAGACCAGTTGAAACCTGCAGATACCTGCAATGCTCCGGTCTGCAGCGTCCTGAAAGCTGTTTACACCAACCACTTACAGCTGGTAATCTGTTTTAAGTCCTCACCTGGGATCAACTGAGGGACGTCCATCTTTGAAGTCTTTAAGCCAACCCTTAGACTGGTCACTCTTCATGGACACACAGCTGGGTCCAGGTCCAGGTCCAGGTCCAGCAGAGTCAGGTGTGAGCTGCTGCTCTGGGCTTCAACACAACACAGCCAGAGGTTGAGTGTGAATAATGGTGACAGTGGGAAATCATTTCCTCTGCATATTCTTTCATGTCTTATATGAAGCTGTTATTCTAGACATTGCAGGGATGTCCTGGATGTGCAGGTAACATTAGACTGTAGTGAGAAAGGATGACAGCCGGACATGTGTGAGTGAGACCGAGTTCCTGTGTCCCCCTCTGAGCTGGGACTCCAGCGTGTCTTTAATGTTAGATGTGAGATGGTGTCAGGCTGTAGTCTGTTCAGAGTCTTCTAGTGTCTGCTAGGGTTAGAGAGAGAGAGAGAGAGAGAGGACCAATGGCCACGTTGCAGCTCTCTCTCTCCCAGTATACTGTGTACAGTACTTAACAGAAGATCATCAGCACTACAAGGTAGTGTACTTCAGGTGGTGGAGTGATGTGAGACTGGACAGTTAGAGATGGGGGTCTCACCTTTGAGCTTTGGTCTGGCGGTCCTGTTCCCCACACAGAGTGGTTCCTCTGTCCTCACACTGATCCATGCTGCTGGACTCAGCCTCTCGCCTGCAGCGGAAACAACAGCAGTTCTCATTGGCTCTTCTTGTCTCTTTCACATCACTGGTCCACATCCACATCAACTAATTTTCATCGTCCTAGTCAAGGCTAAACCCCCCACTTCTGGAAACCAGGGGATTTCCACCATTACGTAATCACACAGGTGGCCACAGTAGAGGACATGGTCTGTATTTCGCCACTGTTACAGTATGTGTGACACTTACACTTAAAGTGTGCCAAAGGTCACACCTAACACCTATTATATAGTTTCAGCTGTTTCTGATATGTAGTACATACATACATCGAAACAACACATATCATGGGTTACATAGCACAGGGCAACAGTATATATATATATTTCAGCTGGTAATTTTGGGTTTTCAACTGAACATTAATTCAACACATCTTGATTATAAAAATATGTCTATACCACAAACGTGTGAACCAAAATGACCAACTTCAACATAATAAGGGGGGGGGGGGGTCAAAAAAAGAAACACAAGTCACTATATTCAACAGAACACAAGATTACATGAATTATTAAAGTAAAATATGAATAAAAACATCATATATCCAAGAACAATTCAAAAATCTTGATATGTACTCTGTTAATAACATTCAGTTAAAACTCAAATAGGTTTAAGGTTAAGTATTATGACGGGGTCCAAGCCTCCCTGGCCCCCCCTCGACAAAAGTCAACAAAGTCGTCGTATAATATGTCCAAAAAGTCAACAAAGTCATAGTATAATATGTCAGAAAGTCAACAAAGTCATAATACAGTATTTTGAGTATATTAGATGAAAAAATAAACTCACTATATTTAACAAAACACATGAATACATTAAGTAATGAAGTAAAATATGAACAGTCATATATCCAAAAACATTGTTAATAACATTCAGTTCCACAACACAAGGTAAAACTGTTTTAAAGATCAGATCAAATGTTAGCAACTTCCCTTGTCATCGTGACCTGCTCTTTTTACCCAGGGTGATGAGCTCTGACAGACTCCACACGTCCTTCTCTTTCCATATTTATCAAGCAGGTTAGTGTCTGCAAGTGGTCCTGGACCGGGGCTCTTTGGGCTCTGGACTGCTCTCTCTTGTTATCTGGGTAGTAAACAGCGTCTTGACTCATGGTATTTGTTCCCTCTCTCCACTCTAACAACAGCCTGGCTTTAGAAAATGTTCAAGAGGAGGCAGTGTGAGTGAGTTGGTGTTTTTTAAAACTACTACTCTGAGAAAAGGTTTTCCCACAATGTTCACACCAGTACGGCTTCTCTCCAGTGTGAACACGGCGGTGGACTTTAAGCTCACTCAACGTTTTGAAAGCTGCACCGCATTGGTCACAACTGTATGGTTTATCTCCAGTGTGAATGCGTTGGTGGACTTTAAGACTACTCAACGTTGTGAAAGCTGCCCCAGATTGTTCACACCAGTACGGCTTCTCACCAGTGTGAACACGCCGGTGGGATTTCAAGCTTCCTAAACGGTTGAAAGCTGCCCCGCATTGGTCACAGCTGTATGGTTTATCTCCAGTGTTATTCCGTTGTCTTCTGCACGTGTTCTGCTTTATTTTTATTAACATGCATTAGCCTGCTTGTCACTATTGTTGTTGCAAGTTTGATTTAAACCCTACTACAGTTGTTTAGATGGTTAGAAATGGTTGCACTGGCAC
>NW_023266891.1:0-1598 GCF_013103735.1 Etheostoma cragini
GACTCACTAGGACTCATTTACTAGGACTCACTAGGACTCATTCACTAGGACTCACTGGGACTCACTAGGACCCACTAGGAATCACTAGGACTCACTGGGACTCACTAGGACTCACTAGGACTCATTCACTAGGACTCACTAGGACTCACTAGGACTCATTCATTAGGACTCACTAGGACTCACTAGGACTCATTCACTAGGACTCACTGGGACTCACTAGGACTCACTAGGACTCATTCACTAGGACTGACTGGGACACATTCACTAGGACTTACTAGGACTCACTAGGACTCACTAGGACTCACTAGGACTCACTAGGACTCACTGGCGCCTAAACACAGCGGCGCCTGAACGCAACGATCCGAAGACGCCTTTCTACATTCTAAAAAGAGAGAATGAACTTTGGGAAAAGTGAGAAAGCTTCAAAAACTTCAAAAAACAACAAAAATGTCCAAAACACTGAAAAAGCTACAGAAATGCAGAAAAAAACAACAAAGACGTTGCAAAAAGTGAGAAATAACTTTAGGAAAAATGAGAAAACGCCCTCATGACACTTAACTTATGCCAATAATCAACAAAATGACGTCATAATTATTAAGATTAAAACCCAAAGCAATGCTACACAAGCACGTGTGTTGTCTAAAAACGTTCTGCTACATGCAAAAATACACATTATGAACAATATTACTCATATAAAGCACATACTATCTTCAAAAAAGGCCCAAATATGTAGTGTAAATATACAAATATATAGTATAAATATACAAATATATAATATGAATACATGCCAAATCTCAAACCAGTGTCTCCATTCTCCTCTGTAACACGTAGATATCTACCTTTCCCACTTTATACTCTTTGCTCTCGCCGACGCCCATATAAGGGCATGCAGTGTGCCTTTTTTTTTGGTGTATAAATTTAATTTTTGCTTTCCTTTCTTTAAATGATGTTCATTTCTTTAACGTTTAATTTCTTATACTGCACTGTAACTTTCATTCCTATGTTTTGTCTATTTTTATTTTTTTATTTTTAAACTGTTTTTTTCTGTGTTTTATCTGACTTTATTTTTAACAGTTTTATTCTTTTTAACTGTTTTTGTGTACAGCACTTTGAATTTCCCTGTTGCTGAAATGTGCTATACAAATAAAGCTGCCTTGCCTTCACTTCCGTAAACAAACTCGCAATGCATCATGGGAGAGCTACCAAAGCCACGGAGCATGGAGCTAGTGGCAGGAATGAGGGAAAACTTGATGAATTATGGATATAAAGTGCATAAATCTGGGATGTTACAGTCTGGAGTTAATGCTCAACGACCCCGGAACAGTTCCAGACTGGATAGAAAACCACCTGGAGAGGCTAGAAAGACCCGGAAGAGACCTCCGGGACCGCCAGCTTGTTAGCATTCAGCTGCAAATATCGGTAAGTTTCTGTCTTTTATGGTTATTAAATGATTGAATTAGGAATCCGAGGTGCCGTTTTGGCTCGTATAAAATTCTTTCGGTTGCTGAGTATTAAAGTGCCTCCACCAGACTCCATGTAAGTAATCACTACATTTAGCATGTATAGAGCAGCATATCTCCACCAGACTCCATGTAAGT
>NW_023266892.1:0-1163 GCF_013103735.1 Etheostoma cragini
CAACATGTGGCTTACAACATCCCAACATGTGCCTAAAAACATCCCAACATGTGGCTAACAACATCCCAACATGTGGCTAACAACATCCCAACATGTGGCTAACAACATCCCAACAAGTGGCTAACAACATCCCAACATGTGGCTAACAACATCCCAACATGTGGCTAACAACATCCCAACATGTGGCCAACATGTGGCTAAAAACATCCCAACATGTGGCTAACAACATCCCAACATGTGACTATCCCAACATGTGACTAACAACATCCCAACATGTGACTAACAACATCCCAACATGTGGCCAACATGTGGCTTACAACATCCCAACATGTGACTATCCCAACATGTGGCTAACAACATCCCAACATGTGGCCAACATGTGGCTAACAACATCCCAACATGTGGCCAACATGTGGCTAACAACATCCCAACATTTGGCTCAACATCCCAACATGTGGCCAACATGTGACTAACAACATCCCAACATGTGGCTCAACACCCTAAAGTCTGGCTACTTAGCTTTGAACCCAGAACAAAATCTGCGAGATTCTGTTTGATTTTCACATTCAGACAGATTTCCAGTTACGTCGGCCCGGCCCTGGGTGGACCAATCACAGCCGTCTGTTTCACACAGGGGCGGGCTTTGAGACAATGAGTGACAGAAGAGTGTCACACTGGAACGTAGTTATGGAAACGTAACTGGCGTTCTCCGTCCAATATCACGCGCCCGGCTCACGAACACTCAAACTGTCCAAAAACGCGGTGCTGATTAAATATGTATCAAGATTCGGTTTAAGTGTTTTTAATTTTAGCGACTGTATTTAGGAACCATTGTTACCTGCTTCAAAATAGATCAATCTTTCCCCTCCTCCTTTTCTTGCTCTGATTGGTTGACGTCCAACATGTCGGTGTCATTTCCCAAGATGTGGCAACAACTTCCAAACATGTTACTATGAATGAACACCCGACCTTTAGCCATTGGTGGGTGTAACCATCGGTCCATTGGCCGCGGGTGTAACCATCGGTCCATTGGCCGCGGGTGTAACCATCGCTCCATCGGTCGCGGGTGTAACCATCGGTCCATTGGCCGCGGGTGTAACCATCGGTCCATCGGTCGCGGGTGTAACCATCGGTCCATCGGTCGCGGGTGTAACCATCGGTCC
>NW_023266893.1:0-1992 GCF_013103735.1 Etheostoma cragini
TTATTTACATGGAGTCTGGTGGAGATATGCTGCTCTATACATGCTAAAAGTAGTGATTATTTACTTGGAGTCTGGTGGGTGTGGTGATGATTGCTTTGGGGGTGTTGCATGTTAAACTAGAATCTCCATCTTCGCTAATAGTTCCTACAACGCGTTTGAAGCGACAGAAACAACCTGAACTCTCAGCATGATGACACAGCCAGACAAAGAAATCGGAATTTTTTTTGTTTTTTTATATGTATAAATAAAGTTAACTCGAGTTCAAAAGTGACATTAAAACATTTTCTCCATCAAATAAATAAATAAGTGAAGAAGCAAACAGTGTCTTACCTCTCTGGCTGTCTCTGAGTCTTACCTGTCGGAGCCTGAAACCCGGGGCGGCAGGTGACGTCACGGGGGGGCGGGGACTCACAGGTGCTCAGCGTTCCCACGTGAGATGTTTGGTTAACATGTTAAACAAACACCTTTTCTTATTGGTATGTGTGTATGTGTGTGTGTGTATGTGTGTGTGTGTGTGTGTGTGTGTGTGAGTGTGTGTGTGTCTGAATGTGTGTGTGTGTGTGTGTGTCCCAAAAGAGGATCAACCACCTATAAAGTACTGTGTCATGTCTGTTATTGTTGGCAGCCGCCGCTATTTGAGTACTGTGGTACTTTTACCCTTAACACCTGAATACTGTGGTACTTCTACCCTTAAGACCTGAGTACTGTGGTACTTTTACCCTTAACACCTGAATACTGTGGTACTTCTACCCTTAACACCTGAATACTGTGGTACTTCTACCCTTAAGACCTGAATACTGTGGTACTTCTACCCTTAAGACCTGAGTACTGTGGTACTTTTACCCTTAAGACCTGAGTACTGTGGTACTTTTACCCTTAAGACCTGAGTACTGTGGTACTTTTACCCTTAACACCTGAGTACTGTGGTACTTTTACCCTTAAGACCTGAGTACTGTGGTACTTTTACCCTTAAGACCTGAGTACTGTGGTACTTTTACCCTTATACCTGAGTACTGTGGTACTTTTACCCTTAAGACCTGAGTACTGTGGTACTTTTACCCTTAACACCTGAATACTGTGGTACTTTTACCCTTAAGACCTGAGTACTGTGGTACTTTTACCCTTAAGACCTGAGTACTGTGGTACTTTTACCCTTAAGACCTGAGTACTGTGGTACTTTTACCCTTAAGACCTGAGTACTGTGGTACTTTTACCCTTAAGACCTGAGTACTGTGGTACTTTTACCCTTAAGACCTGAGTACTGTGGTACTTTTACCCTTAAGACCTGAGTACTGTGGTACTTTTACCCTTAACACCTGAGTACTGTGGTACTTTTACCCTTAAGACATGAGTACTGTGGTACTTTTACCCTTAACAACTGAATACTGTTGTACTTTTACCCTTAACACCTGAACACTGTGGTACTTTTACCCTTAAGACCTGAACACTGTGAATACCTGCTGCAGTATTTGTCTTCATAAATACATAAACACAAACAAATGGGTAAAATGTCTGTATGTGGTTGTGTTTTTTGTTATTTTGTGTTACTTTTTGTAACAGTGTGTATTTTACTGTGTGTGTGTGTGTGTGTGTTTATGTTATTGTGTGCATTAACTTTGTGTGTGAGTGTTACTGTATTTGTGTGTGTGTGTGACAGTGTGTTACTGTATGGTATGTGTGTGTGTGTTACTGTGTGTGTGTGTGTGTGTATGTTATTGTATGCATTAACTTTGTGTGTGTGTTACTGTGTGTGTTACTGTATGTGTGTGTGTTACTGTGTGTGTGTTACTGTATGTGTGTGTGTGTTACTGTACAGTTGTGTTCGAAATAATAGCAGTGCCTCAACAGCAGCAAGAAAATCACTGGTTTTATTAACATTTCAAACTCTATACCCCAGATAAGTTTCTGGGGGTTAAATAAAGGTATAGAAAACCAACAAACCCAACAGGACAGCCATGCATACTGTGGATTCTGTGAAATTGAATGATTAAC
>NW_023266896.1:0-1486 GCF_013103735.1 Etheostoma cragini
CACACACACGCGCACGCACACACAGACACACACACACACACACACACAGACACACACACACACTCAAAAAACACACACACACGCACGCGTAGACACACATGCACACGCACACACACACTCAAAAAACACACACAAAGACACAAAAAACACACACACGCAGACACACACACACGCAGAAATACACACACGCAGACACACACACTCACACAGGCACACTCACACACACTGACTCTGGTGATAAAACTATTTGGTGTTTTTATTAAATAAAACCATGGAAACCTTTTCTGGTTGAAAAACCGATAACATTTGTTTAACTGGGATATATTTTGGAAACTAAAAAGAGCGAAAACATAGAACATTTATTATAGTACACTAAGTATTTACATTCAGTAGTGCCCTCACTATGTTGGAATCCTCGCTAGCCTGTAACAGGACTACAGCTCTGTCCCTCGGTGATGACATCACGGTGTCCCTCCGCCCCCGCAGGTACGACCAGGCAGCCCCGGGACGGGGAGATCTCGGGCGTGGACTACAACTTCGTCTCCATCGAGGAGTTTTTCTCTCTGGAGGAGTCTGGAGCTCTGCTGGAGAGCGGCAAGTTCAAAGGTATGAAAAACAAACGCACCCCCCCCAAAAAAAAAACAGCAGACTGCCCCTTTAATAGGACAATAAAAACAGCACACTGGCCCTTTAATAGGACAATAAAAACAGCAGACTGTCCCTTTAATAGAACAATAAAAACAGCAGACTGTCCCTTTAATAGAACAATAAAAACAGCAGACTGGCCCTTTAATAGAACAATAAAAACAGCAGACTGGCCCTTTAATAAAACAAGAAAAACAGCAGACTGGCCCTTTAATAGAACAAGAAAAACAGCAGACTGGCCCTTTAATAGAACAAGAAAAACAGCAGACTGTCCCTTTAATAGAACAATAAAAACAGCAGACTGTCCCTTTAATAGAACAATAAAAACAGCAGACTGTCCCTTTACGAAAACCAGAAAAACAGCAGACTGGCCCTTTAATAGGACAAGAAAAACAGCACACTGGCCCTTTAATAGAACCAGAAAAACAGCAGACTGGCCCTTTAATAGGACAAGGAGAACTGCGGACTGGCCCTTTAATAGAACAAATGCATTTTTAAATGTAGAAATCTTCAAACTTTCAAAATTAAATGGTGGCCATTTCCATTTTCTGACCGTCCAATCATAGGGAACTACTACGGGACGCCCCGCCCGGTCCACATCGGTCCGGAGAGTCCACCAATCACGTACCAGGAACACCGGAACCTGCTGAGGAACTTCAGGACGAGAAGCAAGTCGCTTAGCAACCTGGAGAAAGCTGTGGAGGAAGGAGACAACAGCGAGGAGGACAGCGGCCTGTCAGGTGACACACACACACACACACAAACACACACACACACACACACATATACACAAACACATGTACACACACTCACACTCACACACACACACACACACACACAC
>NW_023266897.1:0-1281 GCF_013103735.1 Etheostoma cragini
AAGAGAGAGGGAGAGAGAGAGGGAGAGAGAGAGAGAGAGGGGGGAGAGAGACAGAGAGAGAAAGAGAGAGGGAGATGTTCCGTGATGTTGATAAATAAGAAAACAACAGGAGGCCGACAGAGACGAAGCAGCAGTAACGAGAGGAAGAGACGCAGAAGTTGGAAGATTTTAACAAATATGATGCAAATTAACAAAAAATGAATCTAATAATAATCCAACATTAATAATAACGAATGTAAATGTAAATCTGGGTCGTAATTGCTGCTTGAACAAACAGCCTATACGGGTGTTTTGGGAGATTTTACTCGTCAACTGTTCTAATTATGGAGATGAGGTGCCTTCCTTTCTCTTCTTCTTCTCTAATTCTTCCTCTTTCACACATTATTTAGGTTTTAAGCCATCTGGTGATTCGGAGAATAATGCAACGAGCAATGTGCTGAGCCTAGACGTCACCATGCTCTCGTACCGTGCACGCTCGTACCGTGCACGCTTGTACCGTGCGCGCTGGCGTGCGAGTATACCTGACGCTTCCAACAAGTTAAATAAATAATCACTTCACTACTTTTATTGGACTGTGGGTGTTAACGATTGATAAAAGAACTTAGAAAAATGTCAAAAAATTGACAAAACAGAGAGAGAAAGAGAGACAGAGACAGAGGGAGAGAGAGAGAGAGATTCGGCGTTCCTCAGGGCTCTACTTCGGGGCTCCTGTTTGTTTCAGATGCTCGGACACTTCTACAACTGTAGAGAAGAATAAAAGAAAACAAATCCTCCTCCTCCTCCTCCTCTTCCTCCTCCCTCCATCATCTCCGCTCCCATCATGCCTCACCTGGCAGGACATTACAGATGCATTATGGGATCTGAGGGGACGCAGAGCTCGATGAATACTTGATGAAACATGAGAGTCCGTCATCAATATTCCATCACAGCGCCACATGGATCCTCTCGCTTTACTGACTCCTCTTCTTTGTCTCAGGGAAGAAAGTTTGACAGAGAGAGAGAAGAGTTTATCCTAAGACCTCAGATCCCCTCAGACCGCCTCAGACCCTCTCGGACCCCAACAGACCGCCTCAGACACCCTCAGACCCCTCAGACCCCTCAGACCGCCTTTGAACCCTCAGACCACCTCAGACCACCTTATACCACCTCAGACCCCTCAGACCGCCTCAGACTCCCTCAGACCCCTCAGACCGCCTTTGAACCCTCAGGTGCATTCTGGGCGTGCTGGTCTTACAGGGAGGTGTGTTCAGGTGCATTCTGGGCGTGCTGGTCTTACAGGGA
>NW_023266897.1:1485-1941 GCF_013103735.1 Etheostoma cragini
GCTGGTCTTACAGGGAGGTGTGTTCAGGTGCATTCTGGGCGTGCTGGTGTTACAGGGAGGTGCGTTCAGGTGCATTCTTGTGTATATGTATTTATTGTACATCTAATGCATAATGTGTTATTCTTCTACAGATGTATGACTTTGTTTAACGTGTTTTTATTTATGATTATTGAACACTTTAAGCTTCATCTGTTTTTACATTTCATTTTTATAAACCTTACTTTTAGTTCTTTCCCTTTATTTTAGTAACAATAGACATGAAAGGGGGATGAAACCCAGAAAAGGTTTTAAATTGTATAAAAACAACTTTCATTTAATTGATCATTTGTGCAGCAAGTGGACGAATATTTCTCTGTTTCTGTCATTTTGCATTTTGGAAAAGATATTCATCTGATGTACTTAATGGAAAGTCTATATGTATACATATATATATATATATATATATATATATATATA
>NW_023266898.1:0-2726 GCF_013103735.1 Etheostoma cragini
AACACACTCACACACACACACACACACACACACAGAGACACACACACACAGACACCCAGAGAGAGACACACACACACAGACACCCAGAGAGACACACACACACACACACACACACACACACAGACACCCAGAGAGACACACACACACACACAGAGAGAAACAGACACACACACAGACGCATGCAGACAGACACACAAACACATATACACAATCACAGACACACACACAGAGTGAAAGGACGTCATACTCCCTCTCTCTCCTTCCATCCATCCTTCTTTCCCTCCTTCATATCTCCATTCACTCTCTTAAAACCTCAGAGAGATGAATAATTAACATCTAGAGATCCACGTGTGGGACATCAGCTCGTTAAATGGGAACATTATTATTTTTAGACAAGACGTTCATGCTGTCATGTCATTTTGGGAAACACGGATATATACATACATATATATACACATATATATACACACACACATATACAGGCCGCAGTGAAAGGTTCCGGTGTTGAGATGAAGGAGTGTGTCGGATCATTGCGACAGGCAGTGAATGAAGATGTTGGGCTGTTAAGCCATGGTACAGTTTCTCCTCCCGACAGCATCACACACCAGGCACACTCACTGCCGCGTTCTTACTGGAATTGCTGGGATAGTGTGTGTATAATATGGAGACAGAAT
Organism: Etheostoma cragini; assembly: GCF_013103735.1. Taxonomy (NCBI): domain Eukaryota; kingdom Metazoa; phylum Chordata; class Actinopteri; order Perciformes; family Percidae; genus Etheostoma; species Etheostoma cragini. Next base: position 675 of record NW_023266898.1, read on the forward strand.
GTGGAGATCGTGTGGTATGTACAGTGATTCTTTACAGAGGGGGGAAGTCCATAATTCCTCATGTGTTCATTCATAGTTCTGATGCTTCAGAGATAATCTACAATGAAGATAAAAGATCTCATTGGAGGAGAAGGTGGAGTTACTCTTGTATTGTGTCTGTGTGTGTGTGTATATATACACACACACACAGACAGAGAGAGAGATATATGTACACATAGCGAATACAGCGGTTATTAACCATTTTAGTTCTTTATTTTCGGTATTAAAAGGATTCATTAAAAGTTCCTCAGAGGAAATTCAACAGTTGAAGCATCTTTAACTTTATTTGGTCCCGTGAGCAGCAGCAGTCCGTTAACAGCCAATAATATCATTAATAGTCTCAATTAAATATAAAACTCAAAAAGCCCCAAAACAGTCCGCTGAGTCCCGCAGATCTTCATCCTGGATCACCGCTGAAAACGTCCAGAAACCCCCCCAGTGTCTGTGCAAAGTACCCGCTCTGAGCCCCGCTGTCCCCGGTCAGATCGGCATAGTCCTCCCGGTCTGTGCCGCTCCGTCCCGGGTCAGATCGGCATAGTCCTCCCGGTCTGAGCCCCTCCATCCCCGGTCAGATCGGCATAGTCTTCCCGGTCTGTGCCGCTCCGTCCCGGGTCAGATCGGCATAGTCCTCCCGGTCTGTGCCGCTCCGTCCCGGGTCAGATCGGCATAGTCTTCCCGGTCTGTGCCGCTCCGTCCCCGGTCAGATCGGCATAGTCTTCCCGGTAACCGTCCGCTTGATGGCGGACGCCGCCATGCCCCCCATGAAGCGGATCCCGGCGCTGCCCCCCGGCAGCAGCGACACCACGTAGCCGCCGATCACCGCGACCTGCAGCGCGGCTCCCAGCGCCGTCAGCACGGTGCTGTGGAGGCTCAGCGCCGCGTACAGGGTCCCCCCCAGGGCGCACAGGTACACCGCGGCCCCGGGGGACGTGTGCAGCCCGGAGGCGAGTCTGCTGGGCCCGCGCAGCACCGCCGCGGCGGCGATGGCGAACAGCGAACCGAGCGACCACAGCAGCGCGAACTTGCGCGCGTAGAGCAGCAGCAGCGGCGCGTACAGCGCGGACAGCCCGAAGCACAGCGCGGAGAAGCACGCGCACACGCCGAAGGCCACGAGCCGCTGGCGGCGGCTCATGCCCGGCAGACAGGGGTCCGGCTCGGCCGACCACGGCCAGGAAAAGCCGCTGTTTCCACCGGAGCTCGGGCCGGACTGGCCGGTCCCGCGGCTCCCGCCGGACCAGCGGCTCGACCACCGCCCGAACCAGCTGCCCGGGACCGGCTCCGGGTCGTCCAGGTCCACCGTGGTGCTGGAGCTGGACTGGGAGATGGTCCGGGCTCCGGATCCTTTAGACTGGGACAGGTATTCCTGCAGCTGTCGGTTCAGTTCCGCCATGACGGAGGAAGCTAACTGGCTAACTGGCTAACTGCTTCCGGCAGACATGCCCCGCCCCCACAGGACATCAACATCAACATCTGGGTCAGTTCTGACAGACATGCCCCGCCTCCACAGGACATCAACATCCGGGTCAGTTCTGCACTAGAACAGGTAGAATATTAACTATAATATATAAAAAGTTGTTTCTTGTCAACAGTTTCTTCATTTTTGTGACATCAGTATTTAATCTCAGTATATTGTTAATATCACTAACACCAGTATGTTGTATTTACATTAGTTTAACACTATTTCCGACAATTCTTTAACATTTTTTATCTCTTTTCAACAGTTCCTTCCTTCCTTCCCGTCACTAACACATCTCCACTAGTTTACACTGTGTACTTTTTTTTTCGTTGTTAAATCTCATTAATGTGAAATTAAATCATCTTTTGTCCGAGTTTTTTTGAGGAATAAGACTCCAGGAAGCAGAGACCTGGTCTATAAAGCAGAGACCTGGTCCAGGAAGCAGAGACCTGGTCCAGGGAGCAGAGACCTGGTCTATAAAGCAGAGACCTGGTCCAGGAAGCAGAGACCTGGTCCATGAAGCAGAGACCTGGTCCAGGGAGCAGAGACCTGGTCCA
>NW_023266898.1:2861-4744 GCF_013103735.1 Etheostoma cragini
CAGAGACCTGGTCCAGGAAGCAGAGACCTGGTCCAGGAAGCAGAGACCTGGTCCATAAAGCAGAGACCTGGTCCAGGGAGCAGAGACCTGGTCCAGGGAGCAGAGACCTGGTCTATGAAGCAGAGACCTGGTCCAGGAAGCAGAGACCTGGTCTATGAAGCAGAGACCTGGTCCAGGAAGCAGAGACCTGGTCCAGGAAGCAGAGACCTGGTCCTTCAGCGTTAGATGGAACCGTCTGAGGAATATTTAGAATATTTGGACAAAATCACATTTTTTTGTGTCTATAATTTTATTTTTTTGTAAGAAAAAGTCTGAAATATTTTCAAGATAATAATGTATTTATTATTATTTTTGTATTATTATTATTATTTTTTATTTTTATTTTTATTTTTATTTTTATTTTTATTTTTATTTTTATTTTTATTTTTATTTTTATTATCATTATTATTATTATTGTTATAATTATTATTATTATTATCATTATTATTATTATTATTATTAATGAGAACAGTTCTTAGAAGTCTGTTTCCGGAGCTTCAGCTGTCGGACTAAAATTAACCCTGACACCATCTACGGTGTGTGTGTGTGTGTGTGTGTGTGTGTGTGTGTGTGTGTGTGTGTGTGTGTGTGTGTGTGTGTTCATTCAGAGCAGCGGTCAGAGAAAGAAACGTCCAAACTGCAGTGGAGGAACCAACCAGACAGCAGGTAACACACACACACACACACACACACACACACACACACACACACAGACACACACACACACACACACACTCACACACACACACTGTTAAACTATTGTCATGGGCATTCTCAGGCAGAGGTCCAGGACTGTTAGCCTAGCTTAGCACAATCACTGGAAGCAGGGGGAAACCGTTAGCATCCAGCAGCTCCATGAGTTCTTCTTCTCTTGATTTATGACGTTTATGACGTTATGCTTTCATCTCTTCTTCTTCTTCATTCAGCACGACGTCATTTAGTGACTGATGGTCCGTTCATTGTGAAATAAAAGCAGCAGGGAAACCTTAGGACCAATCAGGAGAGAGGCTTAGCACTGCTAACCATGCTAACACTGGGGACATTATATATATATATATATACATATAGCTTATTGTGTTTATGAATCAGCTGACTGTGTTTATGAATCAGCTGACTGTGTTTACATGAATCAGCTGACTGTGTTTACATGAATCAGCTGACTGTGTTTATGAATCAGCTGACTGTGTTTATGACTCATGACAGTTTCCTGTCAGGTGACGTGATGTCGCTGTCCCAGATCACGCCCACGCTGTTCCTCAGCGGCGCCGACGCCCCCCTCAACGCGGCCCTGATGTCCCAGAAGCGCATCACGCTGATCGTCAACGCCACGCTGAGCCACGCCAGCCCCGCCTACCCGGGCGTGGAGTGCCTGCGGGTCCCGGTCTCCGACCTGCCCAGCGCCCGCCTCGGGGACCACTTCGACCGCGTGGCGGAGCGGATCCACGGGAACCGCGGGGGGGGCACCCTGGTGCACTGCGCCGTGGGCATGAGCCGCTCGCCGGCGCTGGTGATGGCGTACCTGATGCGGTACCGCGGCGTGACGCTGGGCCAGGCGCACCGCTGGGTCCAGGACCGCCGGCCCTGGGTGCGGCTCAACGCCGGCTTCTGGGAGCAGCTGCTGCAGTACGAGAGGAGGCTGTACGGCAGGAACAGCGTCAGGGTGGCGCCGGTGCAGGAGCCCCCCCCGCCCCCCCCGCGGCCGACGCCGGCCCCCCCCAGGTCGCCTCTGATGTCACGGCCGCAGCCGAGGACGCCGGCGAACAGCCGCAGGAGAGGAACCAAACCCAGCGGAGCCAGGAGATAAAATGACCTTCAAATCATTTAGGAGGGGGGGGGGGGGGGGG
>NW_023266899.1:0-361 GCF_013103735.1 Etheostoma cragini
ATATTCAAGTCACCAGGCCCCTCGAGTTACTTTGCATTGACTTTCTAACCATTGAACCAGACCGTAGTAATACTAAAGATGTCCTGGTAATGACAGATTTCTTTACCAAATACGCAGTTGCTGTCCCTACTCCAAATCAACGGGCAAGGACCGTAGCCAAAGCGTTGTGGGAAAACTTTATTATCCACTACGGGTTTCCAGAAAAGATCCATAGTGATCAAGGCACGGACTTTGAATCAAAAACTATCAAAGAACTCTGTAACTTTGCAGGGATACAGAAAGTCAGAACCACTCCTTATCATCCCAGGGGAAACCCTGTGGAGAGATTTAATAGGACACTCCTGAATATGCTGGGCACACT
>NW_023266899.1:519-1091 GCF_013103735.1 Etheostoma cragini
ATTCGCAATATGTCAAAGCACTTAAAACTCATCTTCAAGAAAGCTATCGGTTGGCTGCAAAAAGTGCTGCCAAACTGGCTGCAAGAAACAAAGTCCGATATGACAAACGTGTTACTGAGTCAGTCCTTGAAGTTGGGGACCGTGTGCTTGTAAAAAATGTCAGGCTCAGAGGAAAAAACAAGTTAGCAGATAAGTGGGAATCTACTATTTACGTTGTTGTAAGCCAGAAAGATAACTTACCTGTTTATACGGTTAAGCCTGAACAACAAAATGGTTCCACCCGAACTCTTCACAGAGACCTGCTGTTACCGTGTGGGTTTCTACCAGTTCTGTCTGAACCTGCTCCTAAAGCAAAAGAAATGCCCTCTAGGCCTAGCACACGCCAACACCCCACAACTGAGTCAGAACCCGAAGTCGAAAGTGAGTCAGACGAAGACCATAGCTACTTTCGGTATTACTCATCAGGTCCTCTCGAAGTCTTGAGGACAGTTGAGGAATACAGAGTAGTGCATCCATCAACAAATTGCCAAAATCCTTCTGTCGGGCAATCAAACTCAGAAGTTTCTGTGGAA
>NW_023266900.1:0-540 GCF_013103735.1 Etheostoma cragini
CGCACGTTTCCAGCTTGAAAATTTGTGTTTATAAGCTTTTACTAAGAAACCAGTGTAAAACTGTTGAAATGACAAAAAAAAGGTTAAAACATCACAGAAAGATCACAAGATGCAAAAAAGCTCGTTTCCAGCATGGAGAAGTGTGTTTAACAGCTTTTACTAAGAAACCAGTGTAAAACTGTTGAAATGACAGAAACAAGGCTAAAACATTACAGAAAGATTAGAAGAGGCCGAAAAGCACGTTTCCAACATGGAGATGTGTGTTTAAGAGCTTTTATTAAGAAACCAGTGTAAAACTGTTGTATTGACAGGAAAAAGATTAAAACATCAGAGAAAGATCAGAAGAGGCCGAAACGCACGTTTTCAGCATGGAGATGTGTGTTTAACAGCTTTTATTAAGAAACCAATGTTAAACTGTTGAAATGACAGAAATAAGGTTAAGAAACCAATGTAAAATTTTTGAAATGACAGAAATAAGGTTAAAACATCACAGAAAGATCAGAAGACAATCCATATTTGGGACCAGGAGGCAGAGTCGCA
>NW_023266900.1:550-1586 GCF_013103735.1 Etheostoma cragini
TCTTTAACAGCTTTTGTTAAGAAACCAATGTTAAACTTTTGAAATGACAGAACCAAGGTTAAAACATCACAGAAAGATCAGAAGAGGCCCAAACGCATGTTTCCAGCATAGAGATCTGTATTTAACAGCTTTTGTTCAGAAACTAATGTTCAACTGTTGAAATGCCAAACACAAGGCTAAAACATTACAAAAAGATTAGAAGAGGCCGAAAAGCAGGTTTCCAACATGGTGATGTGTGTTTAAGAGCTTTTATTGAGAAACCAGTGTAAAACTGTTGTAATGACAGGAAAAAGATTAAAACATCAGAGAAAGATCAGAAGAGGCCGAAACGCACGTTTCCAGCATGGAGGTGTGTGTTTAACAGCTTTTATTAAGAAACCAGTGTAAAACTGTTGAAATGACAAAAACAAGGCTAAAACATCACAGAAAGATTAGAAGAGGCCGAAAAGCATGTTTCCAGCATGGAGATGTGTGTTTATCAGCTTTTGTTAAGAAACCAAAGTAAAACTGTTGAAATGTAAGGAAAAAGGTTAAAACATCACAGAAAGATCAGAAGAGGCCGAAACGCACGTTTCCAGCTTGAAAATTTGTGTTTATAAGCTTTTACTAAGAAACCAGTGTAAAACTGTTGAAATGACAGAAAAAAGGTTAAAACATCACAGAAAGACCAGAAGAGGCCGAAAGGCTTGTTTCCATCATGGAGATGTGTGTTTAACAGCTTTTGTTCAGAAACCAATGTTAAACTGTTGAAATGACAGAAAAAAGGTTAAAACATCACAGAAAGACCAGAAGAGGCCGAAACGCACGTTTCCAGCTTGAAAATTTGTGTTTATAAGCTTTTACTAAGAAACCAGTGCAAAACTGTTGAAATTACAGAAAAAAGGTTAAAACATCACAGAAAGATCACAAGATGCAAAAAAGCTCGTTTCCAGCATGGAGATGTGTGTTTAACACTTTTTATTAAGAAACCAATGTTAAACTGTTGAAATGACAGAAACAAGGTTAAAACATCACAGAAAGATCAGAAGAGGCCAAA